>NC_038255.2:9035659-9038496 GCF_000004515.6 Glycine max
TTAGTTTTTTTTCGAATCGTGATAAACTAGAAGATAAATAAAATCTGAAAAATAAAAACTAATTATCCTATAATGAGCAGAAAAATTAAAAAGATATATATTTTTATGATTTTTTGAAAATATTTTAAATAAAAGGAAAATAAAATAAACTATTCTAATTAAATAAACTAAGGTATATTTACTAATAGATAAAAAAACAGATATATATATATATATATATTGATGCCTGGACTAATAAACTATTCTAATTAAATAAACTAATTCAACACTTTATAAATTTTGAAAATAAAAATTAAAGATAGCTATTCTAATATTCTAAATTATATTAGTTGGTAAAGATATATTAAAAATAGAGAAATAAAAGATAAATATCTTATATATATATATATATACACACACACACACACAAATTTAAAAATAAAAGGGAAAGAAAAATCTGAAAATAAAGATAAATTTATCAACTAAATTATACATACTATATTTACTAATAGATATTAGTGATAAAAATATAAAAACTGAAAATTGAAAAGATATCTACATGCTATTAGAAAATGAGGAGTAATTAGTAAAGGAAAAATTAAATGCTCAAAATATTTACAAGATAATTATATAAGATAATTACAAAAGATATGTTAGTAAATATAAAAAATCTGAAAATTATAATCAATTAGATAATATATTTACAAGATAAAACTAAAATTAAAATTTTAAATAGGAGTGAAATATCAGTCAAATCTTAAAAGATATGATAAATATTATTTGAATTTTTAATTTTAGAATTTTTAGTAACGACCTAGAAGATAAAAGATATTTAAAATCTAATAACATCTAATCTATAACTAACTACCTAAATCTAATAAAAAAAGATGTATACACCTAAGTACATCTATAAGATATATAGAGATGCTCTATTTACTCTAATTATTATCTACTAGTTTATCTACACCTAATAAAATTTATCTAGAATTATTTATAACTATTTAAAATTATTTAATAGTCTATTTACAAATATTTAAAAGTTCTTAATCTAATAAAAATAAAAATTCATTTATTCTCCGACAATTATGTCAAAAACTTGTTAGGATTTTATTTTACGTTAGATTCAACTTATAGGTCAAGTGTAACTCTATCATAATGTAGTAACTGAACCATCGTCTAGGTTATCTCCCAAAGAAATAAAGGAGGATTTCTTGTAATTATTTAACTAAGAACTAGACTTTTATATTTTTGTTTTCCGATTGTCACGAAATAAATAACATAAAATAAATTACTATAAAAATTAAATGGCAATAAAATAATTAAGTAAAGATAGAGATACTAGACTTGGATGGGACGTCGATCTTGATGAATGAATGTCTAGGTTTGGACTTAGAATTCGTTGGATCGACTGTAACTTCACATTTTTTTACTCATTTCTCTTGCTCATCCTCAATTCATTGATGTATTCTATGCAGCTCCCGTATGGTCGCAAATTCTGAACTACTTATCCAGTATCCAATTCCTTGAACATACCGACACAAGCAATCAACATTAGTGATCGAGAATTAGTGAGACTTAACCAAGATTATTATATTTCTACAGATAATCCCAATTAATCACTTAATTCATGTCCGAGTTTCAACAAGGCTTGTCAAAGTATAGGTCAATTTCTGAATTCATCTATAAGATGATCAATCAAATAAAATCATTAAGTATGAAAACAAATAAAGAACTCAAGATGAAATATTCAATTGATAAAATTAAAGCAAAACAAGGTTCAACATTTTCTCTCCTGGGTGGAAGGAATTGCACTCATAAAAGTAATACAACAAAACGTAGAGTGTCTAATAGAATAATGGAAGCGTCTAGTAAGTGAAAATCTAAAATATAATTCTAACAATTTCTTGGGACTTCTACACTATGATAATGAATGTCTAGCCTCCTATTTATAGAATTGTTGTTGGGTTTAATTAAGAAGATAATCACAAGAAATTACAAACAATTAATATCTTTAATTAATTCAAGTAATTATGTTCTTCTTCAGCTGATTTATCCTTAAAAAATCTCTTGTTCTTCATTTTTCTAATGTCTATCTTCAATTTTCGCAATTTCTCTTTCCAAAACTTTCTGTTGATTTTGGGTCTTTGGAGATCTGGCGCTTAAGCAAACTCCTACCAAAATGACCTATTTTTGCTAAAAACGATAAAGAATTCATTAATAATAACTTAAACATAAAATTTTACCTAAGAGAAAGTAAAAACTAAATTTAAAGCTAATGTGATTCAAAACAAAACCTAAAGTTAACTAAAATGTCAAATAAATATCATAAAATATATATGAAAATCCAATAAATTTGACATTTATCAATAATCCAGCAAACTTGATTTTCAATTACAAAAGATAAAATTTTGATTTAACTTGTTAAAGGAATATATAAAATCACAACAATTTTTGTTATTAATAAGTACCATAAGACCAAAGTGTTAATTTTTCCTTCACTCTTAATTATTTATTATTTTACATACAACTTTTAAGAACTTGAAATAAGTTTCAGAGAAAACTCAACTTATTTACATTATTTTGTTGATTGTAACAAAATCCTAAACTTATGGCTAAAAGAAAACATGACAATTAATAAAAAATTTAAATCAGAATTTCTGCTACAAGTCAATGAAACTGATAACATTTAATGCAAGTGCCCGATGCATCAAAGCTCCTAATGCAAATATGTCATTACACGCATTAGACAAAAAACGGAAGATGAAATAAGAGTTTGAGATAAATGACAAGCTCCCAATGCAAATTTTTTGGAATGCCTTGCAAAATCTCTCCACTGCTGTACACTATCCATAGTCCCA
>NC_038255.2:9396063-9437954 GCF_000004515.6 Glycine max
TAATAATAATATATCATCTTCCATTTTCTAAGGCTTCATTTATATATATCTATGTACATGCATCCTCCCATAGCACAATTACGGAACCAAAACAGTGCTCTGGCTTATATATATAATAATACTCAAGATTGTAGAATATCATCTTCCTTTTTCCTAGACTTACGTACATGCATGCATCCATAGCACAATTACGGAAAAAATTAATTAATTCTTAAAAAGGTTCCGTGATTTGTTTGGTTCATGCATAGAAATTTTCCCTTTTACTAATTAATCCCAAGAATTGCGAAGTACAATTGATATGTGCCTATAGGGGCGTATACAGGTTATATCGAATGAGTTTGATTAAATTCGTTATTCTGACTAAAATTTTATGAGTTAGGTTTGTATAATTTTATTAATAAAGTCAATCCAAACTAATGTAATCATAAGCGAGTTAAGTTGGGTGGATCAATCACATTTGAACATTTAAAAAATATTTTTGATTTTGTAAAATTTATTTCTTAGAATAACAATTTGTTTTTTCCCTAACACTTTGTAAATATATAATGAATAAACGATCTTCAAAGAGACTAAATTGTGACTATATTTGATTAATAGTTTCAATTTTAATATAATATTTTTATTTTAGATAGAAATAAAATATTGTATTAACATGAGAAAATATCACGAAAGAATTAAAACAAAAACTAAAAAAGAAAAAAACTCATTAGTGGTTTATTAATTTAATAATTCAATAGACTATGTTAGCAAAAATTAAATTATAGTGTTTTATATTTAATAATGTAATTTATATGTAAAAGAATAATTATGTTACGTGTTGGATAGTTCAAGAAATATATCTCGTATAGTGAATAGGTTTGATGTGGCCAAGTAGATTTTCTCCTATCTCCATTTTGAGTTGATATAACTCCAAATTCTAGCATAAACGATTGGTCAACGACTTGAATGCATGAATGCACTCAAGCTTCTCCCACAAGACTTTTCGTGTTGTCTCTTTTAACACATTGCACTTGATCTTGGAAGAAAGAGCTAATCGAATCATGCTCATGACCTTCCTTTAGAATTGAGCCCATTCCTTTTCACCCATAACAACCGACTTTTCATCTTTTAAAGGAAAATCAAGACCTTGTTGTACTAAAAGGTCTTGAATGGTAGACTGTCATATCATAAAATTTGTTTTCTCATCAAATAATGAGATTTCTAACTTTTTTGTGTTCTCTGTCATAGTTCTGATGCTATTTGTTAGGAAAATTCCTCTGGACACAATAGAATTACTCACATGTTCAAGGGATCTTAGATGAAACACAGTGTAGAATTTTTATTTCTTGGTTCTATATGTAGAGCTAAATAACAATAAAAAAAATTCAAATATTATCATATCCTAATATTTAAAACAAGAAAAAAAATCCCTAAAGTAAGTTAAAAAAATAATAAAATATTTCAATCTAGATTACGATTTAAAACACAACAAATTCCTAAAAAAATCTCCTTGAATTTTCACTAGCTCCATTTATTTTGAAATTTGAATTGTTTTCCAACAATAATAAATATCACCCCTAATGCACAAGCTCAAATAATTTAAATTCCAACCATGAAAATTAATATTTCACTAATGGATCCTATACACATAGGACCCTATCCATGGTTGGCCCTTGAGTTTGAGTTTTACCATATATGGCCCCTTTCGCTACTTCTCAAATTTAGATGTAGATCGATGTGTTTGGTGTGGCTAGCTATATATATATATATATATATATATATATATATATATATATATATATATATATATATATATATATATATATATTGATGCATAAAAATAACGTTGCACAAGGATAAGCATATCCTACCCTATAGTTATAGGGGACCTAAGTCCGAATATCATACCCAAAGGACTAGTTGTGTTTCGAAATAATCAATTTACCAATAAAGTGAGTAATTAGAGTTTTATCAATGTAAGAAAGAGTTAGGTTCAATTATCCTTTTGAGAATAGAAGAATTAAAACAGAAAATTTGGTGAGAAAACAATTATTGTATATAGTCTAGGATTGTCATTTTGCGCATACCTCATTTCCCCCCAATTCTTATCCTAATGAAACCCCAATTAATCAACTACCGATATCCCTTAATTCAATTATTAGTCTTTGGTGATGGTCTAATAACACTCTTTGCCCTAATTTAATACTCAATTGATCATAGAACTATCAAATTAGTACAAAGGATTAAGTTCTCATCAAACAAAGGGTTATCAATAATTAGTCTACTCTAGAAATCATAAAATCAGTTTGTTCATGTAAATCATATGAAAACAATTACTTTTGAGGTCAATCAATTACATCCAGATTATTACTGACAAAAAATAAATTAAGATTCAAAATGATCTATTCTAAAATAGTGATAAGATTAGATAGGAAACTTAATTGACAGAATAGCATTGAGAATTCCATTAAAATCATAAAAGGGTACAAGGATATGGCTAAATCAAAATCCTAGACTTGAGGAGCTAGCTATTCATTGTCATGACAAAACTAGAAAACTCGATAAAGAAAATAGACATAACAAAAGAGAAAGAGACTTTACAAGAATTGATCCAATTGTGATCTCCACGCTCATCTATAGCAGAAGGCTCTCTCACGACCTTTTTCTCTCTTAAGATACTCCAAAAACGCACAAAAGAACAAAAGTATCAAATTTCTATCTAAACCCACTTTTTATAAGAACCTAATTAAGTGATTGGCGACGTAGGTAGACAACAATTGTGGTCCTTGAGCCATAGTCGTGGCAAATCTTGCTGATGCTTATTTTCAAGTTGTGGTAAGCAGAATGCAACTTTGGTAATGACCACGGCTGTGGTAAAGTTCATAAGTGTTGATCTTCAAGCAATGGTCAGCTGGCCATGGCCATCTTGATTACCATGGCTATCTCGAGTTAGCCATGAACGTGGTTCCTCCTCTACTGTTGCATTTGCTCCAAATTAACAAGTTTTTCAGCCTTTTTCCACACAGAAACTCCAGACCACCTATTTGCCAAGAAAGGTATGTCAAAATGCATGATTTTGGCATGCAAACTCACTTAAAAACAACATCAAAGTTGGATTTATCATATATTCCACATTCAGGTATATTATCTTTTGTCATAGATGTCCGTCCTTTTTTTATTTTTTGTCACTATTGAGATTATGGTTTATAGTGTTGTGGAGCACATCACATTTTTATTTACCACATGTTATGCATGATCAGTGTTATCTAATATTGATTTTGTTTGGGAATTATTATATTACACAAATCTTCGTGTACATTATTATTGCGGTGAAATGCAAAAAAATTACTCTAATATTTATAAATAAATTAATGAAAGTGAGTTTGATGTAATGAAACTGAGTTGTTATATTTATGGTATTATAGTTGGATGAGTCTTTTAAGGACAAATTTATAAGGAATAAGTACATTGTGTGTTGTATAATTATTTATGTAAAATAATTATTGTTGTTTGCTAAAATGGTGATATATTTTGTGTATTATGTTAAAAAAGAAATAATTATTGATTCACTAGCTATGTTTAGTTGGTGCTTGTTTCCTAATGATGTAAAAACCTTGTAGGATCGTTATGAGTAGATACAACAATGCTCATCCCTTACCCAAATCTCAATATGAATTTGCTAAGATAACTTGAGCCACGGAAACAATGGTTGCTTCCAACATCCTTTCACGGTAGATAGAGACCTGGGGTTTACATCAAGATTTTGGTAGAGTCTAGATTAAGCATTAGGAACAAAGTTACAACTTAGTTCCAGATATCACTCGCAAATACATGGTTAGTCTGAGAAGATGATTGAATCTCTAGAAGATCTTCCACTAGCATGAGTGTTGGATCATCTTAGAAGTGGGAATAAAGTTCTACTAATGGTAGAAGTCACCTACAATAACAGTTTTGAAGAAAGCATTGGGATGCAACCATTAGAAACTTTTTATGGTAGAGGTGTAGGACATTGCTTTAATGGTGGTATTAAGATGGTGAGAGTGTATGATTAGTAGTCTAGAGTTATTGCAACAAACAACAAAGAAGATCAAGAGAATTAAGGATAACACGTAGACTTTCCAAAGTCGTTAGAAGAGTTATGCTAACAAGCAAATTTGAGACAACTTGAGTTCGATGAAAGTGACCATGTCTTCTTGAGAGTCAGACTACGACCGAGGTTAGAAGGATAATAAAATCCAAAAAGCTTACTTTCTAAATTCATAAGACCTCACCAAATTCTTTGTCATGTAGGTTATCTTGTGCTTGACAATTGTTTTTCACACTCTATTTTTGTGAGCAATTGTCTTATCATTTTTAGGATTTTTGTTAATAAATTGTTGCTTTTGTGAATAAAGTTGTATAAAATCAGTTTATCAAATAAAAAGATAGTTTTAAATATTTTTGTGTGAAATTTTGATGTTACAAGGGAATTTTTAGTCAAAAGGAATGAGGAGCTGCAAACCTAAGCTCGCCACAATGAGCCAAGACCATATATTAAGTGAAAGAGTGTGAAGACTCGTCACAACAAATCTACACCTCACCATAAAAAATCTTTAGGTTGAGATAAAAAACATGAGCAAAACCTCGCCATAGTGGAAGTTGGTATAGGGAGAGCATGAAGAGTCAAGGGAAAGTGTCCTTAGCAAGGAATGAAGACTCATTATAGCAAGAATTTTTGTTGTTATAACGAGAGTCAGACATGGCAGAAAAAATATAGCTTTTGCTCTTATTAAAATAGCTTGTAACACTCACTTTAAGTTATTAACGAAAAACCTAGTCTTCTTCACTCCTTCACAACAACATGGCCACAACCCCTTCAACATTCTCCCTCAAATTTTTCATTCTCTCCACTCTTGTAAACCTTGAAGAGAGATGGGTCAAGAGCTCCCACCTTGAAGTCTTCATCTTACAACATCAATGTTGAAGCAGAATCCTTTTTGAGCCAAAATATTTTAATGAGAACAAATTTTTAAGAAGTAAATTTTAAGTCTTTTAAACCTATGCTATAAATTGTTTTCCTTAAGTGCTTGATTTTAAATAGGACTTAATTTAGAAGCATAAACAAAGGTGTGAAGAATTGGTCTATATTGAAGGCTGTCCAAGCTTTACATATGTCCTAACTCAGTAGTAGGATACTAGAAGTAGAAGAGCAATCATGTTTTCTATGTCAAAATGTATATATTAGAAGTTTTATATGACTAGAAACATGATTCTTGAGGTAGCCTTTATCAAGGAGTAGGTATCAGAAGCCTAGAATATCATAGAATAGAAAACTAAAAATAGAGTAGGCTACACTATTCAGAAGCACTCACCAAAAGCAACAAAAGAAGATATTATGCAATAGTGTATTAAGGCATTGCATCTGAAGCAACAAGCTCTCTAGAAGACACAAGTGAAGTTGGAGAAGAAAGCTTGTTATCATCTACAAGTCCTAATCCAATCAAGGAAACCAAAAGAGAGGAGGATTATTTTAAAGAAAGTTGCAGTAATTAGAAGAAAGAATGTAACAATTGTTGTTTGTGTTAGTGGAAATCCTAGAAGTGTAGGGATTGGACGTAACCTAAGGTTGTTGGTGAACCAATATAACTTTTGTGTGTGCTTTATCCTTTTTTACTACCTCGCATCTACATTTACATGATGTGTATTTGCTTTGAAATTTGAAAAAATTGTTTTATAAAAGCATATTTTTGATATCTCTCAAAATATTTTTACAAAATGTTTTAAATATTAGAAACAACATCTACTTTTCTATAGATAAGATGTAAAAACCAGAATTTGCACTAGCTAGAACCTAAAGCTTTTAAATTAGCTTTTGAAGCAGTATTTTGTACAGTACACACACGCACACACACATGGTAGCAAGGACTCCATTGCACTTGAAGAAGTTAAGTCCAATCTCTATTCTAGAGAGCTTTGACTAAAGGCATTTGGGAATGGTGATGAAGCCTTTATGTTTGGATTATTGGTGACAAATTCTGCTAAAGGATAGAAGAATAAGAAAGGAAAAGGTGGCAAGAAGAGGAAAATTGATCCTAGGACATCTGCAATTACAACAAAGAACCGGGTCATTGGAAGCGAGACTATCTAAAGAAAGCAAAGCAAGATTCTATTGCTGCTCTTGTTTAGAATGACTCCTCATCGGGAAGTGATTTAGTTTTGGTTGTTGGTGAACAAGTATAACAACACTCTGAACAATGGGTACTGGACTCAGGTTGTTCTTATCATATGTGTCCACATAGACATGGGTTTGTGACATATGAGAAGAAGTCTGGTGGTAACGTCTTCATGGGTAACGATGCTCCTTGTAAGTGTGTTAGTATAGGTTCTGTACAAATCAAAAGGCATGATGGTTTTGTTAGAAACTTAATTTAAGTTCTTCCTATTCTAAAGCTTAATAAAATCTTGTATTTGCGGGTGTCATGGATTCAAAAGATTTTTTTTGCTGGGTTGAAGGTGGAGTTTGTTAGACACTAGACGACCCAAACATCTCTTAAGGTTTTGATGAAAACAAATATATTAATTTGTGCTAACCATTTTGTTGCATGTAAGTCAACAAGTTTGATGACTGGAAGCAACACCAGGTAAGACTTGTCCATGAATGGACTTTTTGTCTATTAGAAGCATGAAGTACTCGTCCAGTCCATCCAAACACTGGTGGAATATGCACATTTATTTGAATTTACCAGCTTATGCCATTTTATATGATTCTATTTAAAAGGAACATATCTGTGAATCTATCTTATATTTCCTTTTATATCTCTAATGATCATATTGAGTTATGAATGACAATTATGGAAAGTTCTGATCCTATCAGATAAAGACATGTAATATCTGTTTATGCCAGGAAACAAGGTTAAGCTCAACAATAGTCATATTATTTGATACTAAAGATACTTTCCATAATTACGAGTCTCTCTGTATAAATAGGACATCAAGGATTCAAAGAACACTGTAAAAAAAAAAACAAAAAAACAAAAAGTCGTGAATCAAGAAAAGAGAGAAAAAAACAACATCTGTTGAAATACATTGAGCCTAAAAGAATCTATTCTTTGTAATATACAAAGTATTGTTGAGAGATTAGAACTTCATTGTAAATTCAGTCTTTAAGGGTTGTAAATAATATTTTATTCTAAATCAAACTTCTATTTTTGAAAGCTTGGAGTGACTTAGTGACAAAACAATACTTCTATTTGTATAGGGTTGTGCCAATAGTATCCTTGAGAATACTTGTAAGCCAGAAGTGGCAAGAAAGAATACTTGTTGTAATCAAGTTTGATTAGTGTAACCCTTTACTGGTTGGTAAAGGAGAATCGGATGTAGCTCAAGTTGAGTGAACCAATATAAAAGGAAGTATTTTTACTGCTTTTCTTTAGCTTGTCAAAGTATTTTTAAAGTCCAATATTGATACATTTTGCACATGAAGTTTACACTGGAAATAAGTTTTATACATCATTAGATGATAATCTACCTGTGCTTAAGAAAACTTATCTTAGTCATTGAACAAGAGTTTTTATAAACTTGTTTATTTAATAAACATCTTCCATTTGAAAATATTTTACATTTTGACTAACACATTATTCAATCCCTTTTCTAGTGTGATTTATTGTATTTCAGTTGGTATTAGAGCTCGACCTCTCGGGTTGAGTATTTTAAGAAATATAAAGGGAAGATCCTAAGGACAAAAAGAAAATGAAAGAAGGATACTCTAGCAACAAGCCTCCGCTATTTGAAGGCATCGAATATGACTACTAGAAGGAACACATGATAGCTCACTTTGAGTCCATTAATATAGACTTTTGGGATGTCATAGAACATGGAAACTATATTTCATGGGACGATCAACAAACATGTTGACTTGAACTGGTTCACTAAACCCATGTGTAGGAGTTTTGCGGAGCAAACCATGGAAACAGTCCAAGGCCTCACTAAGAAACTCATCAAGAAATTGGTGAAATGACGAAATATCTGTCTTCCCCTTGGTTGTCTTAGATCCCGGGAAGTAATTCTTGAGGAATTTCTCTTCAACCTCATCCTATGTCTTCAAACAATTGCCCTTGAAAGAGAGTAGCCATTTCTTTGCTTCACCAAACAATGAAAATGAGAATAGATTGAGTCGAATGGCGTCCTCTGAAACTCCGACTATTTTGATCGTGTTGCATATTTCTATGTAGCTAGCCAAGTGAGCATAAGGATCTTTATTGGCTAAACCATGAAAGAGGTTTCCTTGAATGAATTGGATGAGAGTGTCAATAAGAGATGTTGGCCACTTGCACATTTGGCCTCTTAATACTAGTGAATTGAGGCATTGTGGAGCTCGAATAGTCTCCAAGTGTCACTCTAGGTGGCTCTTTTTTCACCGTTTGAGGCTCCTCAAAGATGGGAGGATGAATAAAGACTACTGGTTCCTCTAAGATAAGGGGAGGAGTTGTAGATTGTGGAGAGGAAGAAGCTTCCATTGCTCTTTGCCTAGCTTGCCTCTCCTATTGCTTTTGTTTCTTCCGTGAAGCATTGTTTTTACAACAAATGGCCTCAATCTTTGAATCAAGTGGAACAAGTTCTTCCTCCAAATTTCTACCTTGCATACAAGAATAAAAGCACTACAGAAACAAATTAGCAAAGTTCATGCATTTATTGTAAAAATAGAATTTTAACCAAAGAATAAAGAATTGATGCTTAAAAGGAAGATTTACAAACTAACGAGCACGAGGAACAAAGTCCTCAGCAACAACGCCAAAAACTTGTTAACTCTTTGGTAAGTGTACCAATTCGTACAAGTAGTAATAAATAGTAAGACCGAGTGTTGAGTCCACAAGGACTTTGTTTGGGCTCAAAGTTTGTGTATGCCAAATTTTAAGCAAAGGAATGAAGAAAAACTTATATATTTTAAGGTAAAAGTGCAGAAATATAAAGTTCATGAGCAATGAAAGATATAAAAATAGAGAAAGATTCAAGAGACAAGTAAAACAAACACTTTGGGTGTAAAAATGACAACTTGTTGCAGATTTTGTAGAAGTGTTGGGTGCTTGGCCTACCAAAAGTACTCTTGATGTAATGTTAAGGATTTTTAACCATTTAAAGCTATTCCAACTATTACCTTCACCAAGTAATCTTCTCTAACCATGATCCCTCTTGTGAAAAAGCCTAAGTCTCTTAATTTCACTCTTAATCCCTTAGAAAGCTAAACCAAGTAACTTGCTTTAAGAATAAAGATGCATAAATGAGGCTAACCAACACCAATGCGTCCCTAAATATGGTTTCTTAGTGTAAAAACATTTCCCAATGATTAAAAAACTATAACATACATGCATATGAGTGATCAAACCATAAACAAAGCAATATACATAGAAAGGAAGCAATAATATTGAAATAACATTATATGGATAATAGAGATCATTACATCACAAAGTTTTTGGTATCCAATCCCCCAATAATGGGTAAGTTAGCCTCTCAGGGCCATTAGAGACCTAAAAAAGAAGAAGAAACAAAGAAAATGGATAACATGGAAGAATAAGAAAAAGAAGAGCTCCCAAAGTAGTTTTAGACTCCAGAAAAATGGCCTAAGCGATCCCTTTTTGTCTAATGGACAATGCCCCTTTTAACCACCTTTGAAACCTTGCACTGTTGTGTTTTTCAAAAAGTCCTTGCATGCTGAGCCTGGATGTGCGCGTTGAGCGCACATGCACAAATATTGTTGGCTTGAGAAACCACCAGATGCTTGACACATATTCTTCTAGGTTGGGCTTCTCTCGCTGAGAAAGCACTAGCGCGCTAAGCGAGCTGCTTCAGTTATTCACACATCTTCTAATCAATTGTTGTTGTACCAAGAGTCTTCAAAACAATGCTAAACACTGTAAAACTCACTAACATTAACTTTCTTAAGCTAAAAATCCAAAAGAACCTAAATTCCTATCTTTTTGGATCAAATGGAGCAAAGAAAGAGAAGAAATGAGATAATTGCTATGTGATTTAAGTGCAAAAACCAAGCATAGCAATTATCAACTATAATGAGATATTTTCTCTAGTAGTTCGATACACCTCCATATGTGTTTTCTTGGACTTAGTGACAACTCTGAACATTGAGTTAGAGCAACTCATTGTCAAAACTTCCTTTCTCCATGGAAGACTGGAAGAAGACATTTTGGTGAAACAACCTAAAGGTGTTGAGGTGGAAGGAAAGGAAAATTATGTTTGTAGATGGAAGTGGTATCTTTATAGGCTGAAACAATCACCAAGGTACTGGTACAAGAGATTCGATTAGTTCATTGTCTCTCATGGTACATCAAAAGTCTTTATGACTTATGTGTTTATCATAACAAGGTGGAGGATGACTCCCACATCTATCTATTGCTCTATGTAGACCATGTGCTCATAGCATCTCAAATTTTGTTGGCAATTCAGAAGCTGAAGTCACTACTCAGTAGTGAATTTGAGATGAAGGACATAGGAGTCGCTGAAAAGATTTTAGGCATGGAGATCAAGAGTGATCGAGTCTAGAAGAAGCTCTATCTATGTCAGAAGAAATAAATTTAGAAAGTGCTGAATCATTTTGAGATGACATCTGCAAAATAAGTATGTACTCCTCTGACAATGTCCATTTTTTTTTATCTAATTGTAATACTATTTAGTCAGAATCAGAAAAGGAATACATGCCTCATCTTCCTTATGCAAGTGTTGTAGGTAGTCTCATGTATGCTATGTGTCGCAACCTATCTTCCGGCGGGAGGGCAATGCGAGAATCACGGGAGCATCTTCCAAGGGGGGAAAACGCGCGGAGTGCCACCAACGTTTATTTGAGGAAAATGTTAGCAAAACCAAAAAGCGGGTCTACGAACTTTAAGAGTAAAAGGTTCGGGAGTTGTTTTTACGCACGAGGAAGGTATTAGCACCCCACGCATTCGTCACAAGGGACAACAACCTTTAATCAAATGTGCAAAATCATGACTTTTATTTTATTTTCCCTTTTTTACGTTTTTTATCTTTTGGGGTCGACAAAAGCGGGGTTTTTGCTCCTACGTATCCTCAATTGTGATGAGGAACTCAGACCTACGTAGTTCTTTAGAAAGCAAGAAAGTTATGCGGGGGGTTGATTTTAGACTTTTAAGCGGTTCGTTTTCACCGATAAAAGTAAAAAGGGACCGTTAAGGTGTGGGACCTTGAAACGGTTTCAAATTACCTTTTTGTGAGCAAATGCTTGATTTGTGAGTTGATTTTAGCCTTAGTTTCATTTGGTTATTTCTCAACTCATTAAAGAGGACTTTCAGAGTAAAATGTCCGGTTGACACTTATTTTATTATTTTATTATTTTTTGATTTAACCGAGGTTACGACATGATCAATTGGTTGAATTTTATTTTAAAGGCGATTAAACGAGATTACAACATAAACGATCAGTTGAAATTCATTTAAACATTAATTAAGTGAGGTTACGGCTTAAACGATCGATCGTAACCCGCTTAAAATGAAGGAAAAGAATACTGAAAGTAGAAGAATGAAGATGAAAACATACAAAGCAAGAATGGACCCCTAAGGGTGCATAGAATGAATTCAAAGCTTCAAAATCAAAAACTAACCGGTTGAAGATCGACGAGCGATGAAGAACAAATGAAGAACGACAAAGAATGGCATAATAGCTGAGCATGATCCGCACCTATCTCCCTGCAGCGATCCGAGTGAACTCCTGCCCTGGTATGCACAATAGCTGAGCGATGGCCTCTTCATCAAAACTAGAGACCTGACTCCTCCTCTGGCTGAATTTGCACTGCTGACCCTCTTCCAAGATCAGCGGGTGGCCTAAGAACTGACTGAGGGCATCTGCGTCAAAGGGTGTCACAAATGCATATCCCAGGAGCGCATATCTCGAGTTCCCTCCTCGGTAGGCCAGGCATGGGTGTAAAACTCCATGACTATCTCTGGGTCGAATTTAGCCATGGGTGTCACGAGTGGCGCCCAGCACCTGCGGCCTATCTTCTCCTAAAAATCAGGGAACTCATCGTCCCTGAACTGGACCTGCCTCTCTCTGAGGAATGATCATCCCTTGATGGTCTCGAAGCGCTATTGATGTTCGGTGCTTCAGAATAGATGCCTGTCAAAGTCTGTGTCAGCATGTGGGGCAGCGCTGAAGCCTTCTCCGGCAGTGTCCCTCCTGGACCTCTTTGATGGAAACTTTCTCGGGGCCATCTCCTGTGAAAACACAATTGTAAAGTTAGTTCACAAAGAAATGCCATTTTAGAGCAAAACCAAACAAAAACGGCATACAACTCTTTCCAACCACAAACATCAATGTAAATTTAGAGCAAACTCATACACACATTTCCTTAAGGAAGTACATTCATGAACATACATGCGCGCAAGACATTCTGCTACCTAAAAATTACACTCATGCACATTCAAGGCATTTTCTCTACCTAGATTACATACATGCATTTCCAAGGCATCTTTGCTACCTAAATTACATGCATGCATTTTTGTTTTGCTAAATTTACATACATGCATACTCAAAGTATTTTGGCTACCTAAAGATAACATACATGCATGTCCAAGATATTTCTACTACTAAATGATTGCATACATGCATATTCAAGTATTTTGCTAACAAAAATCGCACACGTGCATATTTAAACATTTTGCTACCTAAATATATTTTATGCACATTCAAGTATTTTTGCTACCCAAATTATATTTCATGCATATTCAAGTATTTTTGCTACCTAAAAAATTACATTTCAATGTGTATTCAAGTATTTTGCTACCTAATTTGATAAGGTATTTTTGCTACCTAAATTGATAAGGTATTTTGCTACCTAAATTAACAAGGTATTTTATGAGGCATTTGTTACCTATATGCAACATACATACATTTTATGAGGCATTTTTTTACCTATATGCAACATAGATACATTTTATGAGACATTTGTTACCTACATGCAACATACATACATTTCACGAGGCATTTTGTTACCTATATGCAACATACATACATTTTATGAGGCATTTTCAAACATCTAGGTGCAAGGAAAACATCATGGTGCAACCTCAAAACTGAATGCTGTCCTAAAGGGAAATCCCCACCACAATGCTCTCATCTTCATGCTTTCTTACATTCAAAAATCAAAGCTTGGTGTTCCTAGGCCTAAGTCCTATTTTTGGCACCTACTCTAACCTCTACAAACTTCCCACACACTCAAAAGGTAGCCCTATGTACATCAATTTTTTTTCTACAGGCAGAAATTCACAAAGTCATGCACAAATGCCATTGAGGCATTTCACCGAGCACTTGGTGGGCGCATGTTTAAGCATGAATAGCAAGGGAATGGGGGAAATGTGGCATGCCTAATCATTTCAAAACACAACTTAGGCCTAAGGCCATTGCCAACAACTTCCTAACTCAAACAAACAAGCATGAATTCAAGGCCAAATTGCTCCACGGATTTGAGCAAATTCACACCATTTAGAGCACAAAAAGGCATCAATGGAAGGCTAGAAAACCAAAGAATGATGTACTTACTTATTGGTAGTGAAAAACAATGCCGAACGGAACCAAAAATGCAAGAAATGGTGACTTAGGGCTGGAAAATTCGTGATTTTCGTCCTTCGTTCTTGAGTGTTGGGGGAGTTTTTGGGGTGAATGAAACTTCACCCCAGCCCCCTTTTTATATTTTTCGTGCAGAGGGTGCTCGCCCAGGCGAGCTAACTCTGTACATTTTTTTGTGTGCAAAATTTGGCTACCCTCCTGGTTCGTGCTTGTTTATTTTAGATCCTAGGATTGCGAACAAACTAGGCATAAAAAATAGATGAATAAATAACACATAGAAATTTAAAAGGTACTAGGCTGCCTCCTAGTAGCGCTTCTTTAATGTCTTGAGTCGGACATGGGATGATGATATGTTGATCATGGGCTTGGCAGCTGCTCGCACCCATCGCTAAGTCTTTGAAAATAGGAAATGGCACCACGCAATAAAACATGACTACGCTACCACTTACCTTGGTTTATCCTTGTCTTGAATTCGGCACGGTATTGGCCATCACTCGAAACAAATCTTTTTCTGTCCTTCAATTCACAGGATAAAATTATGCATATGCATGCGTATGCATGGGCAGTTCAAGTGCAACAACTCAAACAAACATCCATTATGTTCAATTTTATTTAAGCGCTTGCGACACCCCTATAGATAGAGCGAGATGGCTCGGACCCCCCGCCCCCAAATAAAATGCTTAGCATCACTTTTAATTTTATCTTTTTGAGCCTTAGATGCTAAGGGAGGAAAAACATAAGCAACTAAATAATTTACAATGTTAGCAAACCAGGGAGTAGAAAAAGAATCAGAAATACTATACAATATATACAAATGATCATCCGGGAAATCATCTCGAATGGGTGAGTCCTCATCAGACACACGTTCGATCCGACTCAAATGATCAGCAACTAAATTTTGTGCTCCGCTCCTATCACGGATCTCCAAGTCAAACTCTTGGAGCCAGAGCATTCATCGGATCAACCTAGGCTTTGAATCAGCCTTCTTCAACAAGTACTTTAGAGCTGCATGGTTAGTATAAACAATAATGCGAGTACCAAGCAAATAAGAACGAAATTTTTCAAGAGCAAAAACTATGGCTAGTAGCTATTTCTCAGTAGTAGTATAATTCGCTTGGGCAGCATCTAAAGTCCAAGAAGCATAATATATCACCCTAGACAATTTATCAATTTTCTGAGCAAGGACAGCCCCCAATGCATAATTTGATGCATCACACATAAGCTCAAAAGGGGCAGTCCAGTCGGGTGCCTGGATGATGGGGGTGGTAGTTAGTGCTCTTTTGAGGCAATCAAAAGCCTCTTTGCATTTATCATTAAAGTCAAACTCCACCTCCTTTTGCAAGAAGTTGGATAGTGGAAGGACTACTTTGCTAAAATCTCTTATAAAGCGCTTGTAGAATCCTGCATGACCAAGAAAAGATCACACCTCTCGCACGCAAGAAGGGTAAGACAATTGTGAAATAACAAATTTTTTTGCAAGATCTACTTCAATGCCCTTATTGGAAATAATATGGCCTAAAACTATACATTGCTCAACCATAAAATGACATTTTTCAAAATTTAGAACAAGGTTAGTTTCAATGCATCTATTCAAAACCTTTTCCAGACTATCCAAACAAACATCAAAAGAGGATCCATATACAGTGAAATCATCCATAAACACCTCTATGCAATTTTCTAAAAAATCACTGAAAATACTGATCATGCACCGCTGGAAGGTACCAGAAACATTGCACAGGCCGAAAGACATCCTCCTATAGGCAAAAGTGCCGAAGGGGCAGGTGAATGTGGTCTTTTCCTGATCCTCAGGAGCAATAGTGATTTGCATATAACAAGAAAAACCATCAAGGAAACAATAGTGAGATTTATCTGCTAGGCGTTCAAGCATCTGGTCAATGAATGGCAGGGGAAAATGGTCCTTTTTGGTAATCTGGTTCAACCTCCTATAGCCGATGCAGACTCTCCAACTGTTCTACACCCGAGTAGGAATCAACTCCTCCTTCTCATTTTTTATCACGGTGAGGCCGATTTTCTTCGGGACTACCTGGACGGGACTCATCCATTGGCTGTCGGAGATAGGATAAATGATTCTAGCTTGCAAAAGCTTGGTTACCTCCTTCTTCACTACATCAAGAATCACTGGATTGAGTCTTCTCTGTGGCTATCTTACTGGTTTAGCTCCATCCTCTAAATTTATCCGATGCATACATGTGAATGGGCTAATACCAGGAATGTCCGCCAGGGTCCAGCCTATAGCCTTCTTATGCTTCTTGAGAATTGATAATAGCTTCTCCTCTGGCTCATCAGCAAGGGAGGCAGATATAATTACTGGAAAACATTTGCTATCATCCAAGTAAGCGTATTTTAAATTTGATGGCAGAGGCTTCAATTCTGGTGTGGGCAGCTGGATAGTGGTAGAAAGAGATGGTTTCTCAGCCTGTACCTGATAAAGAAAGTCAGAGGTATATGAACTTCCTAAAGCATGGTTAGTTCTATTTGACTCTAGAAAATCAATCTTAAGAGGTAAAACATCACCAGACATGTAATCAATATCAAATTCAGATTCACTCTCAACATCAAATCCAGACATATGATGAAATACAAATTCAGATTCAATGCATGAAGAGTGACAGGCATGCAGATTAGAATGAAGATCAGTCATGTATTCATCAACAATATGGTCAATTATTTCAGCACGGAATACAGAAAGATCTTCAGAAGGGTGTTTCATAGCATCGAGAATATTAAAATGAACAGTTATATCACCAAACTCCATAGATTGTGTGCTTGCATATACATCTATCTTAGTTCTAGCAGTTTTCATAAAAGGTCTGCCTAGAATGATGGGAACTGATCCTTGAGAAAATTCCTCCTCCATATTCAAAACATAAAAATCAACAGGGAACATCAGTTCACCAACTCTAACTAAGACATCCTCTATGAAACCAGCAGGATAGGCAACACTTCTATTAGCTAAATGAATCACCACATCAATTGACTGCAAAGGACCAAGAGATAGAGAATCAAAAATAGACAAAGGCATAACACTAATAGAAGCTCCTAAATCTAGCATGGCATTGGCAAACTTATTGTTCCCTATAATACAAGGTATGCAGAATGTACTTGGATCCTTACATTTTTTAGGAATTTGGGGAACGGATTTACTAATCAATGCGGAGACATTTCTGCCCATGCTAATTCTTTCACTTCCTTTAAGCTTCCGCTTATGAGTGCACAACTCTTTCAAGAATTTAGCATATCTTGGAATTTGCTTTATTGCATCCAGCAGAGGTATGTTTACCTCTACTCTTCTAAATGTTTCCACGATATCCTTCTCTGCCTCTTCCATTTTTTTTGTTGGAAATTGCTCTTGGAGGGAATGGAAGAAGGATATGCTGCTGCTGTAAGTCAGAATTACCAGTAAAAGATTCACCTGCATAGAAATTGTTAGGAAACTTACTCTTTAAATTTTTGTCATCATCTTTTTCTGGAGTAGAGTGAAGTTGGGCAGGTTCATTTGCGGATGAGGAAGATGCTACTGGTTGAGGTCCTTGATACTGCTTTCCTGACCTCAATGTAATGACACTCACATTTTTGGGATTTTGGACAGATTGAGAAGGCAGCTTGTCAGAGTTTTGTGATTGAGCTTGGTTCAGCTGGGTGGCCATCTGCCCCATCTAATTTGTTAAACTCTGAATTGAGGCTCTAGTCTCCTGTTGAAACTGCATGTTCTGTATTGTCATTTGCCTCACTAATTCTTCCAATGAAGGTTGAGGAGGGGCCTCAGTAGTGGATTGTTGTCTCTGTTGATGTTGTTGTTGCTGTTGTTGTTGTTGCACTGGAGGAGGAACGTATGGTCTACTTGGACCGGCAGCATTTTGGAAGGAAGGAGCAGGCTGCTGTTGTTGTGGCTGAGGGCTAGACCATCTGAGATTAGGGTGATTCCTCCATTCGGGATTGTATCTGTTGCTGGAGAGGTCATAATTGTTCTGTTGTGGTTGATTTTGTTGTTGAGGTTGAGGAGGTCTATTGTAGATGTTTGCAGCATAAGCTTCAGGCTATTCAATTGCTCCAGATTGTTGCACAAAAGGGCAAAGGTCTGTATGGTGGTCGGCAGAGGAGCATAAACCACAGAGTCTTACGACAAGTACAAATTTCTGATTCAAGGCCAGTTGGGTTACCAGGTGTCATACCCTAATTTCGTCCGGGGATTATTACTTGATGACATGCAATCTTTGGTTAGCCACTTTGAGATACTTGGCGTCCTTTGTTGCACAATAAATGAAGTCCCGAGACGTCTCAGAAATCTAAAGGAAGCAGGCTTGCGCGATCCGTGAAATTCCGTAATGTGGCGGAAGTCGAAAAGAGGTGTTTTTGCGCAATCCGTAAGTTTCCGTAACTTCTTCGAAAGCTAAAAAAGAGTAAATACATAATCCGTAAGTATTCGTAACCTTGCGGAAGGAAAATAAGTATTGTTACGAAATTCGTAAAGTTTCGTAACGTTACGGAAAAAGAATTACAAAAAAATAGAAAAGGGGGGTGCATTTAGTAAAAAGGGGGGTGTAAATAGCAACCAGGCCCACTTGGGCCCTCCAGAAGATTCCTCCAGAAGGCTGTTGCTTCTGGAGGAAGCAACCTTGCTCGCCTGGGCGAGCTGGGCGGCAAGCTTCTCCCCTATTTTGCTATAAATAGGGGGAGAAGTGAAGAAGAAAATCGAAGCCGAGGCGCTTCCGTAACGTTTCCGTGAGTAATTACGCGAAGATTCTCGACCGTTCTTCAAGATTCATCGTTCGTTCTTCGTTTTCTTCAGTCTTCAACGGGTAAGTACCTCAAACCAAGCTTTTCAATTCATTATATGTACCCGTGGTGGTCCACATTGTGTTTCATGTGTTTTTATTCTCGTTTTCATTTACTTTTTATACCTCCTTTTGACGTGCTTAAGCCATTTATTTAAGTCATTCCTCGCTTAATCTAAAAATAAAATAAATTTCCACCGATCGTTTGAATTGTATCATCTGATAATTTTGGTTAAAATGAATTCCGACCGTTCGGTCGTGCCGTAACCATGTTGGAAATCAAAAAAGAGGTAAAATAATAATATAATAATAAAAAATACCTTTTAGTAAAGTAAAGCGAAAAATCAATCGGACGTTTTCTCTTTGGGATTTCTCATTCTTAATTGAATTGACTAATAACTAAAGTAAAACTAAGGCTAAAATCAAACTCGCCTAGTCAAGCTCGTCCACAAAAATAGGTTTTTGGAAGTTTATCATTTCAGTTTCTTACTAAGTAAAAAGGATCATTTTTAAGGTCCAACGCCTTAAAATGATCATCCTTCAAGTAAAGAGAATCACTTGATCCATGCATAAGGAAGAACTACGTAGGTCTGATTTCCTCTCCAAAGGAGGGTACGTAGGAGCAAAAGCCCCGCTTTTGTCGACCTCAAAAAATAAAAAGAAATAAAGTTAAGATAACGCAATTTCCACAATTCTAAAAAATAGGCTGTTGTCCTTCGAGACAAACATGAGAGGTGCTAATACCTTCCTCAAACGTAAATACAACTCCTGAACTTAGAATTTTCATTTTGACCGGTTTCCTTCGGTTTTTCCGACGTTTTCCACAAATAAACGTTGGTGGCGACTCCGCGCATCTTTCCTCCTTTGGAAAGTGCACCCGTGAGCCTCGCCCTCGCTAGCCCGCGAAGGGCACGTTGCGACAGTTGGCGACTCCACTGGGGATCTTTTGTGAGTTAGGCCTATTCTAAGGAATTGTGGAATTGTGAAACCTTGTGTGTGCATTTATTGAACTGTGTAAAATGTAAATAACTGTTGTCTATTTTGCATTCTTTACACTGCATTCTAAGCACCCACGGGTTTGAGTAAAAAAAGGGCCCTACACCCAGGTTCATGGGAATTTAAGGAGTGGAGGTGAATCTATCATCATGCTAGGTCTCCGACTTGCTTGATAATAGTGAAACCTCATCTAGAGCTTTCCCTCTTTATAATGTGTTGTCGCTGGTATTCCATACCGCCACAACATTATGATCTTGAGTGATGATACCTCTAGAAAACAGCCGTATGAGTTATGAATTGTTGGGAAGTAGTTACTAGAGACCCATAGATATTATCCCATAGGTTTCCAAATAGGGGCAAAGAGCAAACACGCTCATGTGCCATTCTTTCTCATGCATGTTTTGGTTTATAGTTTTTGCTAGTAATGTTTGGTTTCTTTAGAGTAATACGTAACCCTTTTAATGCTACGTTGAGGCGCCGTCATGCCCAAAACGTAGCATTAAAATTGGATCTATGCGGTCTCGTATGTGTGAATTACCCCTTTGTGTTGTTTTCTTTTCCGTTTCATGCATACGCATTGCATCATTCATGTCGGAGTCTTGATCCACCCCTTTTTTAGGTAAAATGATGGGGACAAATCAAAACGGCAAAAGGTTTTATCAAGTCAAGGTTAAAGGTCTAGATGTCACTAGCCTCAAGGAATTGGGACGATTGATGGGACCCCTCCAAAGGCAAGCCTTCCGCAAAGTTTATGGGAAGATTCTAGATTTGACCGTAGCGGAGGTATTTACGGAAGCCGTCGTATCCCTCGCCCAATACTACGACCAGCCGTTGAGGTGTTTCACGTTTGGGGACTTCCAAATGGTGCCAACTATTGAGGAGTTTGAAGAGATATTAGGATGCCCTCTCGGGGGGAGAAAACCGTATCTTTTCTCCGGCTTTCTTCTTTCCTTGAGCAAGGTTGCGGCTGTGATTGGAGATTCAGCAAAAGAGTTGGATCGCATAAAGCAAATTCGAAACGGCGTAGTGGGCCTGCCTCGGAAATACTTGGAAGACAAGGCAAGGGATATGGCAAGCCAAGAGAAGTGGGGGGCGTTTGCGGATGTTTTAGCTTTGCTGATTTTTGGGGTTGTCCTCTTTCCGAACGTTGACGGCTTGGTAGACTTAGCCGTCATTGATGCTTTCCTCGCATATCACCATAGCAAGGAAAGTCTAGTCGTGGCTATCTCAGCAGATTTGTTCGACACCTTTGACCGGAGGTGCGAGAAAAACAGTGCACGGATTGTCTGTTGTTTACCCGCTCTCTGTGTATGGTTGATTTCACACCTATTCCGACAAGACACGAGACACCCGTGTCCGCTTCAAAGCTATCGCTCGTGCGCCGAAAAAGGAAGAGTCGTTTGGGACCAACATTTGGCTGGGATAGGGGGCAGCGCGATCAATTGGTTTCCTCGTTGGAAGGAAGGCAAGGAAGGAGTTCTTTTCTCGTGTGGGGACTATCCTAATGTTCCACTGATAGGGACTAGGGGTTGTATTAATTATAATCCCGCACTCGCCATAAGACAGCTAGGGTATCCCATGAGGGGAGCGCCAACCGAAGAAAGTCTCTCGCCTTTCCTTGTGAGGGATCAAGGCGCGCAAGGTCTCAAGGTTATACAAAGAATCCACAAGGCGTGGAGGAGTCCGTTGAGGAAAGACAAGGAGCTTAGAGGCATCCGAAACGGCGTCATTGGAGGTTATCATGGATGGCTAAGAATTCACACGCGGGGCTTAGGTTGGCTCTCCAAATTGAAAGTTATCAATGAGGAGAACTTCGAAGCTCCGGAGGAAGATGAAGAAGTCCGAGCTCTGAAGTTAGAGCTAGGGAAAGCGAGACTCGCCAAGGAGAAGTTCAAATCAGCTGCTACACACATCTGGAACGAGTGCACCGAGTTACAAGAGGAAAACGTGGCCACTGCAAGAGCTCTTGAACAAGAAACCAAAAGGGCTCGCAAGGAGGAATACAGCCGAGAGAAGTTCCGAGGAGCATTGTGGGGTAGCAACAATGAGCTCAAGCTCCGAAGAGAGGAAAGAGATCGGTCATGGGTGCATGGCATGATCTTAAAAGAAGAGTTAGTTGCTTGCGTGAGGTCCAAAAGGAGTTTGGCTCAACACTTGGAAGCCACGGAGCAAAGCATGCTAGCCATTATAGGGCAATACAAGGAAGAATTGAACCAGTCTATGGCCCATGAACACAAGTTAGTCGAGGATTTTTCACAAGTGTATGCCGAAAAAGAAGCAAGAGGGAGGGTGATTGATGCGCTGCATCAAGAAGCGACTATGTGGATGGATAGATTCGCCTTGACCTTGAATGGAAGTCAAGACCTCCCGTGTCTATTAGCCAAAGCAAAAGCCATGGCCGAAGTGTGTACTGCCCCCGAGGAGATTCATGGGCTAATCAATTACTGTCAGCACATGATAGATTTGATGGCCCATATAATTAGGAATCGTTAGGTTCTTTTGTAACACCTTTGTATAATCTTGGCTTGATGAAAGCTTTGTTCTTTTTATAAAATGAGAAGTTCTGGACTCATTACGTTATCTAAAAATCTTGGGGTGGATCCAAGTGCTCCGATCATCCATTTGCATACTCATGTTTTGGTGGCATACTCACCGTTGTTTATTTCTTTAGGAATTTCATCATAACTAAGAAAACACCAAGGCACCCCTATAACACTCGATCAAGAAAAATGGATAATGAAGAGGGTGTGCAGGAACAGATGAAAGCCGATCTATCGACCTTAAAAGATCAAATGGCTTCCATCTCGGAGGTCATGTTAAAACTCCAGAAAACCATAGAGGATAAAGCCACCGCAACCGCCTCCAGTACAGTTAGGGAAGCGGAAAACCGGTGCTGCAGCCTACCTTGAATCCGGGCCTAGCCAAAAACACGACCGTGTTCGGTCGAAGGTATAGTCCGCAAGCTTATCCTTATGGCCTGCCTCCGGACTTCACTCCCCGTGCCACCCCGGAAGATTTAAGCCAAGCCCCTACTTTTGAGGGGCAACTCCCACCTTATGAAGACTATCCCGGGCAAGACGATGGGGAAGGAGATACCCATCTTGGCCCCCTGCTCCACCTCAAAGATCCATCCCCGCATGAACTACCCCAGCCGAACATAGTCCGCCATATCCCGGCCTCACCCATGCCCGTAAAAGAATCTGTTCCCTTCGCGGAAGATAGGGGAAAGATTGAGGCGCTTGAAGAAAGGTTGAGGGCAGTCGAGGGCCTCGGCAGTTACCCATTCTCGGATTTGGCAGATTTATGTCTTGTGCCCAACATCGTCATCCCTCCCAAGTTCAAAGTACCAGACTTTGATAAGTACAAAGGGACGACATGTCCAAAGGGGCATCTCCGGATGTATTGCCGGAAGATGGGGGCATATTCTGCGGACGAAAAGTTGTTGGTCCATTTCTTTCAAGACAGCTTGGTCGGGGCAGCTGTAGCATGGTATACCAATCTGGAAGCTTCCCAGATCCGATCATGGAAGGACTTGGCAACTGCCTTCATTAGGCAGTACCAGTACAATACGGACATGACTCCCGATCGGAACCAGCTTCAGGGTATGACTAAACGAGAGCATGAGTCCATCAAGGAATATGCCCAGAGATGGAGAGATCTCGCAGCCCAAGTCGTACTGCCCATGACGGAGAGGGAGATGATCACCATTATGGTAGATACGTTACCCACGTTCTACTATGAAAAGCTGATAGGCTACATGCCAGCTAACTTTGCAGATCTCGTCTTCACCATTATGCTGCCAATATGGCCCCCAACAACAACAGAAGAGCCCCAACAGTGGGCGCGAGGAAAAAGGAAGGAGACGCCCACGTGGTCACCACCGCCCCAACATGGATGAAAGCACCCCAAAATATCCAAAGCTCATACCAGCCCAATCCCCCAAATTTTTTAATCCGAGCCAGGAATTCCCTCCCGACTCAAGTAAAAGGACCACCCGCAGCAGAAAGAGCGCCGGCCCAACGCACAGCTCCAGCCGCACCCCGGTTAATTAATAATACAGCCCCCGGCGCGACCTATAGATATGCACATCACCCGAAAGACAACTTCCCTCCTATTCCCATGGCATATTCCGAGTTATGGCCTTCATTATTGGAGAATCACTTGGTGGTGGCCATACCCGGGAAGGTTCTCCAGCCACCCTACCCCAAGTGGTATGATCCGGGTGCCAAGTGTGTGTACCATAGTGGAGTTCCCGGACACAATATTGACTCCTGCATCCCGTTCAAGTATAAAGTGCAGCATCTGATTAGTGCCGGCTGGCTAGCGTTTCAGGAAGAAGGCCCAAATGTTAAAACCAACCCACTAGCTAGTCATGGAGGTGCTAGCGTGAATGCCGTCGAAGAGGATGGGCCATCACGGACAAAGAGGTTGGGAGACGTGGCTACTTCTAGACGCTTCATCTATCAATCACTGCAAGCGGTGTGCATGGTCTCCCGAGGTGGAGATGAAAAGGATGAATGTTTGTTTCACCTCGGGGAGTCGCATGACATGGAAACCTGTCTCGTGGTGGAAGGATTGCTTCAGCGGCTCATGGATTGCGGGTAGCTTGAAGTGTTCATAGGAGGGAAGGAAGAACCACAAATTTGCATGCAGTCGGAAGAGAAGAAGGTTCCTCTAACCCCCAAGGCCCTAGTGATATGTTTTACTAGGAAAGGGACCGGCTCCACACCCATATACCCACGGGCGGCACCCAAGCCAACGCCATTTGCATATCAAAGTAATAAGGCCGTTCCGTGGAAGTATACCCCTCCCGCGTCCAGCGAAAGAGTTGTAACCGAAGTTGACTCTCTATCAGCTAAGGTAACCAACATCACCGGCCTCAGTGGCGTAACTCACAGTGGTCGAGTGTTCGCTTCCCCTTGCCCGGCGGAATTGCCCTCTAAAGGGAAGGCGCCCATGGTCCAAGAGCCCACAGACATAGCCACCCCCTTGAAAGAAGTAGATCCTCCCGTGGCAAGAGGAGCCGAAAAGAAAGAGGGACTTCAAGGAAAAACGGTGACTTTGGAAGAGGCCCATGAGTTCCTCCGCCTCATCCAACAAAGTGAGTTTAAGGTAGTCGAGCAACTGAATAAAACTCTAGCAAGGATCTCATTGCTTGAACTACTTATAAACTCCGAGCCTCATCGTGCGCTGTTGATGAAGGTTCTTAACGATGCCCATGTGGCACATGATATCTCAGTGGAGGGTTTCGAAGGCATCGTTAATCATATAACCACCAACAACTACATCACGTTTGCGGAAGAAGAGATTCCCATTGAGGGGAGAGGACACAACAAGGCTCTACATGTGTCGGTGAGATGTATGGACCACGTTGTCGCAAAGGTACTTATCGACAATGGATCGAGTTTAAATGTGATGCCAAAGAACACTTTGGAAAAGCTTCCTTTTAGTGCGTCACATTTAAAGCCGAGTTCGATGGTGGTGCGAGCCTTTGATGGTACTTGGCGGGAAGTAATGGGGGAAATCGACATTCCCATTCAGATAGGCCCTCACACTTGCAATGTGGTGTTTCAAGTAATGGATATAAATCCTGCCTATAGCTGCCTCTTGGGAAGACCGTGGATTCATGCCCTGGGAGTGGTCCCTTCAACGCTTCACCAGAAATTGAAGTTCGCAGTGGATGGACTTTTAGTGATAGTGTCGGGTGAAGAGGACATGTTAGTGAGTTGCCCTTCCTCCGCACCGTACGTAGAAGCGGCGGAAGAATCATTGGAAACGACTTTCCAATCCTTTGAGGTGGTGAGCTGCGCCTCGGTGGAACCAAGTCCGTCGCTACCTTCTCTCTCCAAAGCGGCCATAATGGTGGCGCATGTTATGCTCAGGAACGGATTTGAGCCCGGAATGGGTCTAGGCAAGGACTGCCTCGGGAATTCCGACGTGATCGATATCAAGGGAAATCCATACAAGTATGGATTAGGGTACGAACCTGGGATGCCGGGGAGGAGGAACGTGCCATCAAGATTTCGGGCGGATAGGGTATGGCCCGGCCGTATTAGCCAGTGTTTCACCAGCGCTGGAATGGCGTCCGAGGAGGAGGTGGCCGCAATAGAAGAGGAGTTCCCTCAAGACCCACCAAGTTTTGTGCAACCATGCCACCCCGATTCCCAAGTGGGGAACTGGCGCGTTATAAGCCAGTCAGAAGTCTATACCGCTGATTCAATGTAATTAGAGCCTATAGATTTCCGTTCTCTTTTGTTTTGTGAAACCTACCTTATTAAATAAACAAAGAGATCTTGTTTCATCTGTTCTTGCAGTACCACCCTTTCTCATATCATTTTGCATGTTTTTTGTTTCTTTTGTCTTGTTTGGTATAGATATAAGGGTCGATTCTTTGAGGATCCTAACAACGAGGGTTTGACAATCGATTTCGATCGAGATATAAGCCAAACGATAAACGAGGAAGAGGAAGAGGACGTCTTGTCACCAGAGTTGGAGAGGTTGGTCGCTCAGGAAGAACGTGAAATGAAGCCTCACCAAGAAGAAACCGAATTGGTAAACTTGGGGACCACGGAGGAAAAGAAAGAGGTAAAGGTAGGAACCGGTATGACCGTGCCTATCCGCCAAGGCTTGATAACCCTTCTTGAAGAGTATCAAGATGTCTTTGTGTGGTTGTATCAAGACATGCCCGGTCTGGATTCCGACATTGTGCAGCATAAGTTGCCGTTGAATCCTGGGTCTTCCCCGGTTAAGCAAAAGTTATGAAGAATGAAACCCGAGATGTCTTTAAAAATTAAAGAAGAAGTAAGGAAGCAGTTTGATGCAGGTTTCTTAGCTGTGGCACGGTACCCGGAGTGGGTGGCCAACATCGTCCCAGTCCTGAAAAAGGACGGTAAGGTTCGAATGTGTGTAGACTACCGGGACTTGAACCGGGCCAGTCCAAAAGACAATTTTCCCCTGCCACACATTGACATATTGGTAGATAATATGGCTAAGTTCGCCCTTTTCTCATTTATGGATGGTTTCTCGGGATATAATCAAATAAAGATGGCACCCGAAGATGTAGAGAAGACCACTTTCGTCACCCTATGGGGGACATTCTGCTATAAAGTGATGGCCTTCGGGTTGAAAAACGCTGGGGCAACCTATCAGCGTGCCATGGTGGCGTTGTTCCATGACATGATGCATAAGGAAATAGAGGTCTACGTAGATGACATGATTGCTAAGTCTTGGACCGAGGACGAACACCTTGTCAATCTGCGTAAGCTATTTGGAAGGTTGCGAAAATACCATTTAAAACTAAACCCAACCAAATGCACCTTTGGGGTGAAGTCGGGGAAGTTGCTAGGATTTATCGTAAGTCAGAAAGGGATAGAGATAGACCCTGAGAAAGTGAAGGCCATCCTTGAAATGCCGGAACCACGCACGGAGAAGCAGGTTCGGGGATTTTTGTGCAGGTTGAATTATATCGCGAGATTTATCTCGCAACTCACCCCTACCTGTGAACCCATTTTTAAGCTATTACGTAAGAACCAAGCGGTCCTATGGAACAGTGACTGCCAAGAGGCCTTCGAGAAGATCAAACAGAGTCTCGCGAATCCCCCGGTGCTCATGCCACCTGTAACAGGAAGACCTCTTTTCCTGTACATGACCGTGTTGGACGAGTCTATGGGGTGTGTGTTGGGTCAGCATGATGATTCTGGGAAAAAGGAACAAGCCATCTACTATCTAAGCAAGAAGTTTACCGCATGTGAGATGAATTACTCAATGCTGGAAAGGACGTGTTGTGCTCTGGTATGGGCATCACATCGGCTTAGACAGTACATGCTCAGCCATACCACGTGGCTTATTTCCAAAATGGATCCCGTGAAATACATCTTTGAAAAGCCGGCCCTGACGGGGGAATCGCCAGGTGGCAGGTACTATTGTCTGAATTCGATATCGTTTACGTCACCCAAAAGGCGGTAAAGGGAAGTGCCTTAGCAGATTATTTGGCCCAGCAACCCCTCCAGGATTATCGGCCGATGCACCCCGAGTTCCCAGATGAAGATATCATGGCCCTGTTTGAAGAGAAGCGGACGCACGAGGACATAGACAAATGGATTGTTTGCTTCGATGGGGCGTCTAATGCTTTGGGCCACGGAGTAGGGGCAGTCCTTGTATCCCCGGATGATCAGTGTATTCCTTTCACGGCTAGGCTAGGTTTTGATTGTACCAATAATATGGCCGAGTATGAAGCGTGCGCCCTCGGGGTTCAGGCGGCCATTGATTTTGATGTAAAACTACTCAAGGTGTATGGAGAGTCAGCTTTGGTCATACGCCAGTTGAAAGGAGAATGGGAAACTAGGGACTCGAAGTTGATACCCTATCAAACTCACATCTTGAGGTTAGCCAAGTACTTTGACGACATTTCCTTCCACCACATACCTCGGGAAGAGAATCAGATGGCTGACGCACTAGCCACCCTGGCATCCATGTTTCAACTTGCCCCACACGGAGATCTGCCATACATCGAATTCAAATCTTAAGGCAGGCCGGCATATTGTTATGCAATAAAGGAAGAGCGGGATGGGAAACCGTGGTATGTCGACATCAAGCGGTATGTCGAGGATAAGGAATACCCACCAGGGATTTCTGACAATGACAAGAGGACGTTGAGGAGATTGGCTACTGGTTTCTTTGTAAGTGGTACCATCCTGTACAAACGAAACCACGACATGACCCTCCTACGATGCATAGATGCCAAGGAGGCGAACTTCATGATCGAGGAGATCCACGAGGGTTCCTTTGGGACACATGCCAATGGGCATGCTATGGCCAAAAAAATCCTTAGGGTCGGTTATTATTGGCTCACCATGGAAAGTGATTGCTGCGCTCATGTAAGGAAGTGTCATAAATGTCAAGCATACGCAGACAATGTCAATGTTCCGCCACATCCTCTGAATGTTATGTCCGCCCCTTGGCCCTTTTCCATGTGGGGAATAGATGTCATTGGGGCCATCGAACCCAAAGCGCCGAATGGTCACCGCTTCATTCTTGTGGCGATAGATTACTTCACCAAATGGGTCGAAGCGGCTTCTTATACTAATGTCACAAGGAATGTGGTATTTAGATTCATAAAGAAGGAGTTGATTTGTCGATACGAACTCCCCAGGAAGATCATTACTGACAACGACACCAATCTGAACAATAAGATGATGCAGGAGATGTGCGAAGACTTCAAGATCCAGCATCATAACTCTACCCCTTATCGGCCAAAGATGAATGGGGCTGTAGAGGCTGCGAATAAGAATATTAAGAAGATTGTTCAAAAGATGACGGTGTCATACAAGGATTGGCATGAGATGTTGCCTTTCACCCTACACGGGTACAGAACCTCGGTACGAACTTCTACTGGGGCAACGCCGTATTCCTTGGTTTATGGGATGGAGGCAATACTCCCATTTGAGGTAGAGGTTCCTTCTCAGAGGATAATGGCAGAGTCGGGCCTAGAAGAGTCAGAATGGGCTCAAGCACGCTACGACCAACTTAACCTTATTGAAGGTAAGCGTTTGGCCGCCATGAGCCATGGGCGTTTGTATCAACGAAGGATAAAGAACGCGTTCGACAAGAAGGTACACCCGCGCAAGTTCAACGATGGGGAACTCGTGCTGAAGAAGATGTCCCACACTGTTAAAGATAATCGAGGCAAGTGGGCCCCGAATTATGAAGGACCTTTCGTGGTGAAAAGAGCTTTTTCTGGGGGTGCTCTGATACTCACCCACATGGATGGCGAGGAATTGCCTTCGCCCGTGAACTTCGATGTAGTTAAACGATATTACGCTTGAAGTCTGGGGCAATCTGAGGACCGTTGCACGTTTTTGTTTCTGAGTTTTTCTCGTTCCTCTTGGTTTCCTCTAGGGATTCCGGTTCACTGTATTTGTCTCGTTTCTTTGAAAAGAAAAGGTGGGTGGGGTTTTAGTCCTCCCTTTGGTGTTTCAAACTTTGTGTTTTAGATTTGTTATAACTTGAGCCCTCTTCGCTCGGTGTATGGGGGTACCCCAAATGCTTATTTAAAATTGAATCTAACCAGCCTTCACTAAAATAAAATCATCGCATTAGAAACATTCATACATTCATACATGCACATGCATATCTTGTGATAGCAAAGAGTAGAATCGTCTCAGGCCACGGTCAGAAGTCAAGACAAATCAATGGCGGAAATCAACCAAGGTAAGGCGATGACCGGTCACGATTGGCTGCGTGTTGTTGTTTCCTACTTGCAGGTACACAGGGACGGATGCAAGTGGGGCTAGGGTCACGACCGACTGATCGTTGCCCCTTCCCGGCGCTAAACAAGCAGAGGACGTCGCTGCAAGGCAGCCCAGTATCCTTTGCGTTCACAGTTTCTTTTACTATTGTTTGTTTTAAATAAGTAATCAACACCTAATTCTAACTAAAGTAGGTTCAAGTTACGCAAAACGCTAGCCCGTAAGGGAGGAGGGGACATGGTTAATGTTCCCCTCAAAAAAAAAAAAAAAAAGTGGCAGGTTAGCTCGCCTGGGCGAGCAACCCCTACACTCAAAATATAAAAAACGATGGAGGGGAACGTTTTTGTATCCAAAAAACTTCCCCCCTTTCATTCAAGAAAGAAAGAACACGAAGGCTTGCGGTTTCTTGCTCCGCTAAGCCTTTTGATCGCGTTTTGCTTTCGTTTTTGGTGTTTCAATTCACTCCAACAAGTAAGTATTCCATCCTTGAGTTTTTTGCTTCCCATTGATGTGTTTTCTTCATCTTTTGGTGCCTTAAAGTGTGAGAACATGCTTATAATTGTGAGGCAGTTTTGGTTTGCTTTGGTGCTTGTTTTCTTGAATTAAGGATTTGAATGAAAAGGCCTTAGGCCTAGGTTGTATTCTGAAGCAATGGGGCATGCCACATTGCTCCCATTCTCTTGCAATTTATGTCTAAACATGCGCCCACCAAGTGCTCGGTGAAATGCCTCAATGACATATGAGCATGGTTTTGTAAGCTTGGGATGGTGGGACTGTTTTATATACATAGGGACAGCATGAAGGATTTAAAATGAGAGTCCGAATGTAATTCTAGGCCTAGGAACCCAAGCTTTTAATTTCAATGCAAGGAAGCATGACTTATGCCTAGGAATCTAAATTTTTGGTTTTGAATGTAAAAAATGCATGAATATTAGGACATGTTTGAGGGTTTTTATTAAAATTTAAATTTGGCTGCCCCATGAGGAATACCTTGCACCTAGGTAGCATGGAAAATACCTTTCAACGGTATATATATATGTGAATATATGGCATGAAAATACCTTGCAAAATGAGTGAATAGTTAATAATGCCTTTCAAAATATGTATATTTGTGGATAGGTAGCATAAGGAGCCTTTCAAAAAAATGTGCCCATGCCAAAGATGGCACAAGAATGCTTCCCAAATGAATATATGATGTAGAATTGCCCCTCAAGTGTAGATTAGATGGCATGAAAGTCCCTTTTGAATGCAAAAGTGTGTGCATAATGTAATTAGCTTTCGGACATGCATATAAATGAATATGAGAGAAACAATAAAAATTTGTATGATATACATTTCAAACATGTATAGGTAGTTTGTAAATAGCAAATGTTTAGGATATGAACATATGTAATTTTGGGCACAATACCTTGAGCATGCGTGTAAGTATTCTTTCCAAAAATATATATGTGTGGTAACTAGAATGTTTTGAATATCCTTGTATGTTGATATAAATAATAGGGTATTTTCTACACATGCGTGTGTGCATGAATGGATCATATAAGTTTAGTCTAAATTAGAGGGATTGGCATGACATTTTTTGCGTTAAGATAAGCATTATCTTGTAAAACTAACTTCTAAATGTTTGTTCTCGCAGGAAATGGCCCCGAGGAAACTTGCCTCAAAGAGATCCAGGAAGGATAAGGCGGCCGAAGGAACTAGTTCCGCTCCTGAGTATGACAGTCACCGCTTTAGGAGCGCTGTACACCAGCAGCGCTTCGAGGCCATCAAGGGATGGTCATTTCTCCGAGAGCGACACGTCCAGCTCAGGGACGATGAGTATACCGATTTCCAGGAAGAAATAGGTCGTCGGCGGTGGGCATCACTAGTTACCCCCATGGCCAAGTTTGATCCAGACATAGTCCTCGAATTTTATGCTAATGCTTGGCCAACGGAGGAAGGCGTGCGAGATATGAGGTCTTGGGTAAGGGGTCAGTGGATCCCGTTTGATGCAGATGCTATCAGCCAGCTCCTGGGATACCCTTTAGTGCTGGAAGAGGGTCAGGAGTGCGAGTATGGCCAGAGGAGGAACCGGTCCGATGGGTTCGATGAGGAGGCCATCGCCCAGTTGCTATGTATACCGGGGCAAGATTTTGCCCGGACTGCTGCCGGGAGGCGGGTGCGGGTCATGCGCACCAACATGACCACCCTGACTCAGATATGGATGACTTTGCTGCTCAGCAACATCCTGCCCACCGATCATAATTCTGACCTTCCCCTGTCGAAGTGTCAGCTGGTGTACGCCATCCTGACGCGGATGAGCATCCATGTGGCTCAGTTAATCGCTGATGCCATCTATATTTTTGCAGGTATGGCGCCTACCAGGCACCCTCTGGACCCAGATAAGTCCAACAGGGCCCTGGGATTTCCCGCCTTGATCACAGGACTCTGCCAGTCGTTCGGCGTCCCCGTCACACCTAGCAAGGTGATTCGGCCGCCCATCACCCGAGCTTTTATTGAGAAGTACTGCACGCAGAGACAGGTCCAGGGTGATGCACCACAGGCCGCGGACGCGCCGCCACCTCATCAGGCTGATCCAGCCGGATTGTTTGATACAAAGCAGTATTTGCGGCATTTGGTGATGCAATCCTACCCCGCAAGGGCATTGGCTAGAAGACTCCAAGTAGATTGGGCTAGAGATCCAAGGAAAGGCCCTAGGGTTCTCATGAGCCTTAGGGTAGATTTCGAGCCCATGGGCTAAGTATGAGCCCGCTTATCTTTGTAAATATTAGAATAGGTTTTTCCTTCGTCTAGGCCTTGTATTTTGGCCATTCTAGTAGTATAGGGTTTTAGCCTTGTATTTCGGGGCATTTTGAGTTGTCTTTGTAATAAGGACTTTTTTTGTATTTTCATGTTTTTTTGTCATTGGGGTGAGCTTAGCTATTATAGGGGGTGTGTAGCTAAGTTCTAGCTTCTCATCTCAAGGAGGTGAGCTTAGCTATTAGAGAGGTATGTGTAGCTAAGCTCTAGCTTCTTTAGGAATCTTCTTAAGGAAGCTTCTCAATGAGGTGAGCTTAGTTATGAGAGGGGTGTGTGTAGCTAAGCTCTAGCTTCTCAAGGAAGTTTTCTCAAAGAAGCTTCTCAAGGAAGTTTTCTCAAGAAAGCTTCTCAAGGAAGCTACCTAGTCTATAAATAGAAGCATGTGTAACACTTGTTGTAACTTTGATGAATGAGAGTCTTGTGAGACACAACTCAAAGTTCAACTTCTCTCCCTTTTTCTTCCTTCAATTTCGTGCTCCCCCCTCTCTCTTTCTCTCCCTCTTTCTTTTCCTCCATTGAAGCATCCTTCCAAGCTTCTTATCCAAGGCTCATCTTGGTGGTGAAGCTCTTTTTTCCATGGCTTATTCCTTAATGGATGGCGCCTCCTCTCACCTCTTCTCCTTTGTCTTCCGCTGCATCTCCATGGTGAAAAATCACCATTGAAGGACCTCATTGAAGCTCAAAGATCCAGCCTCCATAGAAGCTCCACAAGCAAGCTTCCATCAAGTGGTAATCAGAGCACAAGAGCTTCAAGTAGGTGCTCCTTAAACCTCCATTAATTTTTTTCTTTGCCTTCTCTTCCATTGTTGTTTCTTAATTTTTCTCCATGTATCTCCTCACATGTTTGTTCTAAATGTTGTTAACATGATTCTTTAGAGTTTCCACCGATTAAACTTGCTATAGAAGTTAGATTTGATTTTCTATGGTTCAAATTTCTTGTTCTTGTTCTTGAACCATGAATTGTGTTGAGTTTAGGTTCCTTTGAGTTTTGTCTTGTTATTTTTTGTGGCTGAAACCTAAACCATAAAATTCTTACAAAAATATTAAAGTAGAATAAAACCTCATAAATCTAGAGTGACTTGTTCACCTATTGTAGTTTTGTCATAGAAGTCATGTCTAGTCATGAAACTTGTCACATAAGATTTCTTATGTTGTGCTGAATTTTATTTTCTTGTTTCTTTGTCTAACTCATTTGTTCATGAGTGTATGAAATTCTTTTAGCCTATTATTTGATTTGAGTCAAATCTTTCATGTTAATTAGTCCTTAACATGTTCATGCAAAATTCTTAGAGAGTCTTTGATTGTGAACCTTTTCTTGAACTTTTAGGTTTCTTTATGATTGTGTCTATTGTGAATTTGAGTTTTGGTGATTGAATTGCTGGCTGAAATGTTGATCCTAAGTGAATATTGAACTCCGAAAACTGTGGTAAACAATCCTAGTGAGTTCAACATACATAGGAAGGTTGAAAGTAAGCCCAAGGCAATCAATATACCATGCTTAAAGAAACAAATCGCTGGTGCTGGCAGCTTGGACATACAAACTTGTAAAAATTACTGAGAATTGGTTACTTCGAATTTTGAGCTAAACTTTTTACTGAATTTTATAGACATCTGGAAAAAAGTTATAAAAAAAGAAACAAGTGATTTGGATAAAAGGAAAAAATACGAAAAATCGCACAAGTTGGCAGGAAAATCAGTATCCAGAAAAAAAAGGTGAAAGGGAAGGGTGCTTGTTGTTTTGGCTCAAAATTTATTCTATAATTGGAAATTTCAATTCAAAATTAGTGTGAAGACAAGTGCCAAAGCTAGAGTTTTGTTGAGACTTCTTTTTTCAGTTTTTTTTACTCTACTCTAGAGCCATTCTAAGTTTCTCATTGAGTCCTAGCTTGCTTCTATGTCCTTTTCATTGCTTTAATTGTTGAATAATCCTTGAAAAATTGTCTTGTTAAAACTCCATTGGTTTAGCTTTCATTTCATTTTTTTTGGTCTTTGGTTATTGCTTGTCTCTTTGTTTCCTTGTTTGTGGGTTGCCATATAGGGAATTGGAAGGAGGATTGGTGCCATCCCTTGAAGAATTTGAGTCCAGAAGCAAGGGGCCAACCACCTTAAGAGCTATTGGACAAAGAAGCACTCCAAATTGAGTGAATCACCAAAGAGAGAACAACCACCAAAATTGAGGACCGTTTTGTAATTTTGTAATTTGCAATTTACTTACCTTCATTGCTTTCAAGTTTTTGTAACAAAAAGGCCTTTCATTGGAAGTGTGTTGGGAGCCTCCAATAGGTTACCAAACTTCTATTTGTGTGTAATAATTTTAGGCAATTTTTACTTAGGATAGTGAGTGTTTTGTTGGGAACCTTGAATGTGGTCATCCAAACACTCTTAGGATTCACCTAGTTTACATTTCTTGCTTACTTTCATAGCTTATTTCTTTTACCTTCCATTGTCAAACCGCCTAGATAGCTTGCATTTTACCAATTAGTTTTTTTACCTTATCTTTCACACCTCTTTTAGTGTTTATTTGGCTAGTTTCAACCATAGTTTCTTTTACCTTTTGTTTTCAAACCTCCAACAAGAAAGAACCACAACTTAGGAACCAACATGAGTCATCATTCATCTAGTGTTAATGGCGAGGGTACTAGTCATAAAGACCCTTTATCTAGAATCTTAGATGAGTTGAGTTCCCTCAAGTTATGGAAAGAAAAACAAGAGAGAAAAGAAAAAGGAAAAAAAAGAGTGGAAGAAATAAGTCAAGATGAAAGAAAGAAAATAAGAGAGGAAGAAAGAAGAAAAATAATGAAAGAAATGAAAAGAGAAAAACATGCCTCCTATAGTAGTCATAATTGTTGCAAGAGCCTAAGTGAAGAACTTCGTGACTATTACGAAGGAAGGCATAGGTCGCATTTTAGACCTCACTCCCATAGAAGAGAAAAGGAAAGAAAGCCTCAAGAGGATAACATTAACCTCTCATACTTCCATGGGAAGGACAATGTAGAGGCTAACTTAGATTGGGAAATAAGGGTAGAGCAACAACTTAAAAAGAAGTCTACTTCAAAATCTTATGGCTCTCACTCTTATCCAAAGAAAGACCAAGGTCAAGGCATCTTAGGGGTGACACCTTCTAAGCCCAAAGATGATAAGGGGAAGGCAATAGAAAAGCAAGCCCCTAAGGCTAGTATGCAAGAGAAAACTAGCTCTATAAAGTGCTTTAAATGTCTTGGAAGAGGACACATTACTTCTCAATGCCCCACCACAAAAACCATGATTATGAGGGGCCAAGACATTTATAGTAGCCAAGATGAGGCTACTACTTCACCTTCCTCTAGTGAAAGTGAAGAAGCAAAAGGGGAAGAATCTAGTGAAGAAATCTACCCCCAAGAAGATGGACAACCATTAGTGGTTAAAGAGAAGTGTAAGGAGGTAAGTGTCTCCTCCAAGAGGTTAGCTAAGAAGGAAACTCATTTTATAATAAAGACAAACATTAAAGAAACTTTCCCTCTTAGAAAACCTCCACATTTTCTCTTTTGTAAAAAGACACTTGCTAGCATTGCAACACCTCTTGGGCTTGAGTTTATTCCTCAAGTAAAGAAGTTGTTGGATGAGGGTTTGGTTCGCAAGAGCTTAAATCCTTGTGCTTTTTTGGTGCCCAAAATAGGTATTATTAGGCACCAAGTCCCTAAAATAGGTGGTATGATGAATGTTTTGAGTGGTGCAACCCTCTTTTGTAAAATCACTCGTACACCTAACATCTTCATGGTGTGTGTACATAGGGACCCATTAGGTAGGTTTGTTCTTATTTTTAGTTTCAATACAAACTTAGGTACTCATATGGGACACCTTAGGTTTGTCATACTTTTTGGTAGGAATAATCAATATGAAAATACAGAAAAAGGTATGTTTTATTGCGTTACTTTTCTTAATTTTTCAAATAGTGATCAACGGGTTCCCATGAACCCTAAGAGAATAAAGGTCATTCCTGAGTGGCTCACTCCACCAAGTATAAGAAAAATTTGGGGCATCCATGACTTAACAAACTTTTACAAAAGGTTTGTCCCATATTTTTCTATACTTGTAGCACCACTCATTGAGTTGGTGAGAAACCATGTTCCTTCATGGGAAGATGCCCAGGAAATGAGTTTTCAGACCTTACCTTACTTCAACATACCAAACACCACTAATACATGTGTTTTTGTTCTTTTTACAGGTGTTGAGGGAAGGAGCCCAGAGTATGAAGAACCTCGGGATTTGAGGTCAAATCCTTTCCAAGGTGGAGGGAATGATGCAATCCTACCCCGCAAGGGCATTGGCTAGAAGACTCCAAGTAGATTGGGCTAGAGATCCAAGGAAAGGCCCTAGGGTTCTCATGAGCCTTAGGGTAGATTTCGAGCCCATGGGCTAAGTATGAGCCCACTTATCTTTGTAAATATTAGAATAGGTTTTTCCTTCGTCTAGGCCTTGTATTTTGGCCATTCTAGTAGTATAGGGTTTTAGCCTTGTATTTCGGGGCATTTTGAGTTGTCTTTGTAATAAGGACTTTTTTTGTATTTTCATGTTTTTTTGTCATGGGGGTGAGCTTAGCTATTATAGGGGGTGTGTAGCTAAGTTCTAGCTTCTCATCTCAAGGAGGTGAGCTTAGCTATTAGAGAGGTATGTGTAGCTAAGCTCTAGCTTCTTTAGGAATCTTCTTAAGGAAGCTTCTCAATGAGGTGAGCTTAGTTATGAGAGGGGTGTGTGTAGCTAAGCTCTAGCTTCTCAAGGAAGTTTTCTCAAAGAAGCTTCTCAAGGAAGTTTTCTCAAGAAAGCTTCTCAAGGAAGCTACCTAGTCTATAAATAGAAGCATGTGTAACACTTGTTGTAACTTTGATGAATGAGAGTCTTGTGAGACACAACTCAAAGTTCAACTTCTCTCCCTTTTTCTTCCTTCAATTTCGTGCTCCCCCCCTCTCTCTTTCTCTCCCTCTTTCTTTTCCTCCATTGAAGCATCCTTCCAAGCTTCTTATCCAAGGCTCATCTTGGTGGTGAAGCTCTTTTTTCCATGGCTTATTCCTTAATGGATGGCGCCTCCTCTCACCTCTTCTCCTTTGTCTTCCGCTGCATCTCCATGGTGAAAAATCACCATTGAAGTACCTCATTGAAGCTCAAAGATCCAGCCTCCATAGAAGCTCCACAAGCAAGCTTCCAGCCAACCATCGAGCACATGTATAGACTCATGATTGTCTGTATCAGATGAGTCTCAGCCTGTAGAGTCAGGGCTTTACTTCTTTTCCGTGCCCTACTCCAGACCAGTTCAGGGCAGAGGTCGCGTGGCCTGGGGATTGGCCTGAGGCCCAAGCAGGAGAGGCACCAGCAGGGGCACTAGCAGAGGCTCCCAATGAGGCAGATGAGGCCCGTGAGGACGAAGAGATGACCGATTTACTTGATTTCTTAGGAGGAAGCGGAGCCGCATGATTGGGAGATTCTTTGATCCATATTTCTTTTTGTTTCCATTTTTTCTTGGTATATATCCTTTTATTTTCGTTTGACTAAGGGACTAACGTTTGTTTCATGTTTTGACTTTTGTTTCGTACATACATATCACTTGAGTTGTTACGTCGGTATTTGTTTCGTTATTGTCAATAATGTTTGTTTGAAATGCTGGAACCGCGTAGAGTTTTTTTTCATTTTTAGGAACGTCGTCCTAAAAATAATAAAATAAAATGAACCAAAAATCCTAATAAAAAGAAAGAAGCGCTGTGAATAAAAGTCATGTTCATAAAGAAAAGAAAAAGGTTTTTATCTATACATGTATGTAAAAGGAAATGTGTATAGAAGGATTCTTGTGTGTAAATGATGCGTGGAAAGGAATTCTTGTGTGTGTGAGCAACGAGTGTATGTGAAGAAACCGTTGTGTGAACCATAAGGTTGAGTTGGGAAAAATGAAAATCTTTGAATGTAAATAGGGTTTGTATATAGACCGTGTGACGTAAGAAGAAGAGTTCTAATGCGTGTACAAAAGAAGTTTGTCATAGATGTATAAAGAAAGATTTTCCTCATAAAGAACCACAAGTGTATAGTTTTAGTGAACATATTTAAAAATAAAACAAAAAGTAAAAAAGCAAGAAGGACCGCAAAGATCGACATGTTGTAGTTAAGAAGTATGAATCATTCGTAAAGAGCAAACACATCTTCTGGAAACAAGGGACCGATGCTAAGAGTTTATTTTCCGGAATGAACTGAGATAAGGATGGATGAATGCATTGAACTGATGAAAGAACATAATTTGGAAACGTTGGGTTTGTCTGTGTAAATTCCCAACCGTAGTGTCACGATGCCATAAAAGGGATGCTTGAGTGCCCACCTGGCTGTAGCCATGACTAATTTTGCACGTTATTTTCAAATCATCATTGTCACGCGTGCCTTATGGAATAATGTGGAAGTTCGGCCCGAGACCGACACCTTGTCACCCAGATTTGTTTCGCCCCAGATATCAAGATTGGGTTCCCACGATAAAAGACCCCATTGAAACACAACCTCAGACCTTTTTGAACCTTGGCCTGTAAAAGAGGAATCCTCATTCTTTTCCCCGAAGCAAAGGACAGTGAAATCTCCTCAAAGGAGAGCGAATGGAATGCTAAAACCCGATTTCCAAAAGAAAGGGACGGGAAAGGAAAAGTGAAGAGAAAGAGAAGGAAGAAATGGAAAGAAAGAAGGAAGAAATGGAAAGAAAGAAGGAAAAAAAGAAAAATAAAAATAAAGAAAAGAACAAAAGAAAGGAAAGGAAGGATTCCCGATCAAAGATCGAAAGGAAGCGAAAAGGGAAAAGAAGCAACTCTCGATCAATGAAAGAAAGAGGATAGAAAGTCTCCAAAGCCAGATTGCCACTCAGAATCATTCTTGACTGGCAATATCCCACCCCACATGAACAAAGAGGAAAAGACCAAAACACCCAGCTTCCTCTCAAAAAATGCTGACCTCGAGAAAATCCTATTGGTCTGTGATTGTACGTTTGATCTATGATTCGATAGGAAGTCGCGTGCAAAATAGAGTCATGGTGCAGTTATTGGTTTGGGAATAGGATAAGACACTTGCCTTGTGAGTTTTATACACCAAGAGTGATTTATTTTCAGCTTAGCCCCATGTTTCCCCTGCGTGTTCATTTGAAGGCTAGAAGTTGACGTCCTACCCTTCATTCTCGGTTGCAAGGAAGATTACCCTTGGCACAAGTATATTGTTTCTCCAAGATGTGGTGCTCTCGCAAATGATTTACTTTTCTTTACAAAAAGCATGTTATCCTTTTAGGTGGAAAAACCCGGTGGACCGTTCGGTCCCGCCAACATCCTTTTCCGGAATCATATGAATGTTATTGCTTAGGGCTGTTCATGTGTCCTCCATTTTCGAGTTTGGAGCTGTGTTCCGTGATTGCCTAAGAGAGGACCCTCAAGGCAATCCTCCATTCTCATCCTTTTCCGAAGCCACATGGATGAATTGCATTGTCATTCATGTGTCCTCCACTTTTGAGTTTGGAGCTGTGTTCCATGATTGCCTAAGAGAGGACCCTCAAGCCAATCCTTCATTCTCATCCTTTTCCGGAGCCACATGGATGAATTGCGTTGTCATTCATGTGTCCTCCACTTTTGAGTTTGGAGCTGTGTTCCATGATTGCCTAAGAGAGGACCCTCAAGGAAATCCTCCATTCTCATCCTTTTCCGGAGCCACATGAATGTTATTGCTTAGGGCTGTTCATGTGTCCTCCACTTTTTGAGTTTGGAGCTGTGTTCCATGATTGCCTAAGAGAGGACCCTCAAGGCAATCCTCTATTCTCATCCTTATCCGGAGCCACATAGATGAATTGCGTTGTCATTCATGTGTCCTCAATTTTCGAGTTTGGAGTTGTGTTCCATGATTGCCTAAGAGAGGACCGTCAGGGCAATCCTCCATTCTCATCCTTTTTCAGAGCCACATGAATGTTATTGCTTAGGGCTGTTCATGTGTCCTCCACTTTTTGAGTTTGGAGTTGTGTTCCATGATTGCCTAAGAAAGGACCCTCAAGGCAATCCTCCATTCTCATCCTTTTCCGGAGCCACATGAATGTTATTGCTTAGGGCTGTTCATGTGTCCTCCAATTTTTGAGTTTGGAGCTGTGTTCCATGATTGCCTAAAAGAGGACCCTCAAGGCAATCCTCCATTCTCATCCTTTTCCGGATCCACATAGATGAATTGCGTTGTCATTCATGTGTCCTCCATTATCGAGTTTGGAGTTGTGTTCCATGATTGCCTCAGAGAGGACCCTCAAGGCAATCCTCCATTCTCATCCATTTCCGGAGCCACATGAATGTTATTGCTTAGGGCTGTTCATGTGTCCTCCACTTTTTGAGTTTGGAGCTGTGTTCCATGATTGCCTAAGAGAGGACCCTCAAGGCAATCCTCCATTCTTATCCTTTTCCGGAGCAACATAGATGAATTGCGTTGTCATTCATGTGTCCTCCATTTTCGAGTTTGGAGTTGTGTTCCATGATTGCCTAAGAGAGGACCCTCAAGGCAATCCTCCATTCTCATCCTTTTTCGGAGCCACATGAATGTTATTGCTTAGGGCTGTTCATATGTCCTCCACTTTTTGAGTTTGGAGCTGTGTTCCATGATTGCCTAAGAGAGGACCCTCATGGCAATCCTCCATTCTCATCCTTTTCCGGAGACACATAGATGAACTACGTTGTCATTCATGTGTCCAACATTTTCGAGTTTGGAGTTGTGTTCCATGATTGCCTAAGAGAGGACCTTCAAGGCAATCCTCCATTCTCATCCTTTCTCGGAGCCACATGAATGTTATTGCTTAGCGCTGTTCATGTGTCCTCCACTTTTTGAGTTTGGAGCTGTGTTCCATGATTGCCTAAGATAGGACCGTCAAGGCAATCCTCCATTCTCATCCTTTTCCGGAGCCACATAGATGAATTGCGTTGTCATTCATGTGTCCTCCATTTTCGAGTTTCGAGTTATGTTCCATGATTGCCTAAGAGAGGACCCTCAGGGCAATCCTCCATTCTCATCCTTCTCCGGAGCCACATGAATGTTATTGCTTAGGGCTGTTCATATGTCCTCCACTTTTTGAGTTTGGAGCTGTGTTCCATGATTGCCTAAGAGAGGACCCTCAAGGCAATCCTCTATTCTCATCCTTTTTCGGAGCCACATAGATGAATTGCGTTGTCATTCATGTGTCCTCCATTTTCGAGTTTCGAGTTGTGTTCCATGATTGCCTAAGAGAGGACCATCAGGGCAATCCTCCATTCTCATCCTTCTCCGGAGCCACATGAATGTTATTGCTTAGGGCTGTTCATGTGTCCTCCACTTTTTGAGTTTGGAGTTGTGTTCCATGATTGCCTAAGAGAGGACCCTCAAGGCAATCCTCCATTCTCATCCTTTTTCGGAGCCACATGAATGTTTTTGCTTAGGGCTGTTCATGTGTCCTCCACTTTTTGAGTTTGGAGTTGTGTTCCATGATTGCCTAAGAGAGGACCCTCAAGGCAATCCT
>NC_038255.2:9438054-9441970 GCF_000004515.6 Glycine max
AGATAGGACCCTCAAGGCAATCCTCCATTCTCATCCTTTTCCGGAGCCACATAGTTGAATTGCTTTGTCATTCATGTGTCCTCCATTTTCGAGTTTGGAGTTGTGTTCCATGATTGCCTAAGAGAGGACCCTCAAGGCAATCCTCCATTCTCATCCTTTTCCGGAGCCACATGAATGTTATTGCTTATGGCTGTTCATGTGTCCTCCACTTTTTGAGTTTGGAGCTGTGTTCCATGATTGCCTAAGAGAGGACCCGCAAGGCAATCCTCCATTCTTATCCTTTTCCGGAGTCACATAGATGAATTGCGTTGTCATTCATGTGTCCTCCATTTTCGAGTTTGGAGTTGTGTTCCATGATTGCCTAAGAGAGGACCCTCAAGGCAATCCTCCATTCTCATCATTTTCCGGAGCCACATGAATGTTATTGCTTAGGGCTGTTCATGTGTCCTCCACTTTTTGAGTTTGGAGCTGTCTTCCATGATTGCCTAAGAGAGGACCCGCAAGGCAATCCTCCATTCTTATCCTTTTCCGGAGCCACATAGATGAATTGCGTTGTCATTCATGTGTCCTCCATTTTCGAGTTTTGGAGTTGTGTTCCATGATTGCCTAAGAGAGGACCCTCAAGGCAATCCTCCATTCTCATCCTTTTCCGGAGCCACATGAATGTTTTTGCTTAGGGCTGTTCATGTGTCCTCCACTTTTTGAGTTTGGAGCTGTGTTCCATAATTTCCTAAGATAGGACCCTCAAGGCAATCCTCCATTCTCATCCTTTTCCGGAGCCACATAGTTGAATTGCTTTGTCATTCATGTGTCCTCCATTTTCGAGTTTGGAGTTGTGTTCCATGATTGCCTAAGAGAGGACCCTCAAGGCAATCCTCCATTCTCATCCTTTTCCGGAGCCACATGAATGTTATTGCTTAGGGATGTTCATGTGTCCTCCACTTTTTGAGTTTGGAGCTGTGTTCCATGATTGCCTAAGAGAGGACCCTCATGGAAATCCTCCATTCTCATCCTTTTCCGGATCCACATAGATGAATTGCGTTGTCATTCATGTGTCCTCCATTTTCGAGTTTGGAGTTGTGTTCCATGATTGCCTAAGAGAGGACCCTCAAGGCAATCGTCCATTCTCATCCTTTTCCGGAGCCACATGAATGTTATTGCTTAGGGCTGTTCATGTGTCCTCCACTTTTTGAGTTTGGAGCTGTGTTCCATGATTGCCTAAGAGAGGACTCGCAAGGCAATCCTCCATTCTTATCCTTTTCCAGAGCCACATGAATGTTATTGCTTAGGGATGTTCATGTGTCCTCCACTTTTTGAGTTTGGAGCTGTGTTCCATGATTGTCTAAGAGAGGACCCTCATGGCAATCCTCCATTCTCATCCTTTTTCGGAGCCACATGAATGTTATTGCTTAGGGCTGTTCATATGTCCTCCACTTTTTGAGTTTGGAGCTGTGTTCCATGATTGCCTAAGAGAGGACCCTCAAGGCAATCCTCCATTCTTATCCTTTTCCAGAGCCACATGAATGGTATTGCTTAGGGATGTTCATGTGTCCTCCACTTTTTGAGTTTGGAGCTGTGTTCCATGATTGTCTAAGAGAGGACCCTCATGGCAATCCTCCATTCTCATCCTTTTTCGGAGCCACATGAATGTTATTGCTTAGGGCTGTTCATATGTCCTCCACTTTTTGAGTTTGGAGCTGTGTTCCATGATTGCCTAAGAGAGGACCCTCAAGGCAATCCTCCATTCTCATCCTTTTCCGGAGCCACATAGATGAATTGCGTTGTCATTCATGTGTCCTCCATTTTCGAGTTTGGAGTTGTGTTCCATGATTGCCTAAGAGAGGACCCTCAAGGCAATCCTCCATTCTCATCCTTTTCCGAAGCCACATGGATGAATTGCATTGTCATTCATGTGTCCTCCACTTTTGAGTTTGGAGCTGTGTTCCATGATTGCCTAAGAGAGGACCCTCAAGCCAATCCTCCATTCTCATCCTTTTCCGGAGCCACATGGATGAATTGCGTTGTCATTCATGTGTCCTCCACTTTTGAGTTTGGAGCTGTGTTCCATGATTGCCTAAGAGAGGACCCTCAAGGAAATCCTCCATTCTCATCCTTTTGCGGAGCCACATCAATGTTATTGCTTAGGGCTGTTCATGTGTCCTCCACTTTTTGAGTTTGGAGCTGTGTTCCATGATTGCCTAAGAGAGGACCCTCAAGGAAATCCTCTATTCTAATCCTTATCCGGAGCCACATAGATGAATTGCGTTGTCATTCATGTGTCCTCCATTTTCGAGTTTGGAGTTGTGTTCCATGATTGCCTAAGAGAGGACCGTCAGGGCAATCCTCCATTCTCATCCTTTTCCGGAGCCACAAGAATGTTATTGCTTAGGGATGTTCATGTGTCCTCCACTTTTTGAGTTTGGAGCTGTGTTCCATGATTGCCTAAGAGAGGACCCTCATGGCAATCCTCCACTCTCATCCTTTTCCGGAGCCACATAGATAAATTGCGTTGTCATTCATGTGTCCAACATTTTCGAGTTTGGAGTTGTGTTCCATGATTGCCTAAGAGAGGACCCTCAAGGCAATCCTCCATTCTCATCCTTTTTCGGAGCCACATGAATGTTATTGCTTAGGGCTGTTCATATGTCCTCCACTTTTTGAGTTTGGAGCTGTGTTCCATGATTGCCTAAGAGAGGACCCTCAAGGCAATCCTCCATTCTCATCCTTTTTCGGAGCCACATGAATGTTATTGCTTAGGGCTGTTCATATGTCCTCCACTTTTTGAGTTTGGAGCTGTGTTCCATGATTGCCTAAGAGAGGACCCTCAAGGCAATCCTCCATTCTCATCCTTTTCCGGAGCCACATAGATGAATTGCGTTGTCATTCATGTGTCCTCCATTTTCGAGTTTGGAGTTGTGTTCCATGATTGCCTAAGAGAGGACCATCAAGGCAATCCTCCGTTCTCATCCTTTTCCGGAGCCACATGAATGTTATTGCTTAGGGCTGTTCATGTGTCCTCCACTTTTTGAGTTTGTAGTTGTGTTCCATAATTGCCTAAGATAGGACCCTCAACGCAATCCTCCATTCTCATCCTTTTCCGGAGCCACATAGATGAATTGCGTTGTCATTCATGTGTCCTCCATTTTCGAGTTTGGAGTTGTGTTCCATGATTGCCTAAGAGAGGACCCTCAAGGCAATCCTCCATTCTCATCCTTTTCCGGAGCCACATGAATGTTATTGCTTAGGGATGTTCATGTGTCCTCCACCTTTTGAGTTTGGAGCTGTGTTACATGATTGCCTAAGAGAGGACCCTCAAGGCAATCCTCTATTCTCATCCTTTTTTGGAGCCACATAGATGAATTGCGATGTCATTCATGTGTCCTCCATTTTCGAGTTTGGAGTTGTGTTATATGATTGCCTAAGAGAGGACCCTCAGGGCAATCCTCCATTCTCATCCTTTTCCGGAGCCACATGAATGTTATTGCTTAGGGCTGTTCATGTGTCCTCCAACTTTTGAGTTTGGAGTTGTGTTCCATGATTGCCTAAGAGAGGATTCTCATGGCAATCCTCCGGGAGAGGGGCCTTTTCCGGAGCCACATAGATGAATTGCGTTGTCATTCATGTGTCCACCAGCATCGAGTTTGGAGTTGTGTTCCATGATTGCTTTTTGGGAGGGAAGAAAAAAAAAAAATCCTCCATTCTCATCCTTTTCCGGAGCCACATGAATGTTATTGGGGGGGGGTGTTCATGTGTCCTCCACTTTTTGAGTTTGGAGCTGAGATCCATGATTGCCTAAGAGAGGACCCTCAAGGCAATCCTCCATTCTCTTCCTTTTCCGGACCCACAAGATGAATTGCGTTGTGATTTTGTGTCCTCCATTTTCTAGTTAGGAGTTCTGTTCACTGATTGATTAAGA
>NC_038255.2:9450849-9452058 GCF_000004515.6 Glycine max
CATAGATGAATTGCGTTGTCATTCATGTGTCCTCCATTTTCGAGTTTGGAGTTGTGTTCCATGATTGCCTAAGAGAGGACCCTTAAGGCAATCCTCCATTCTCATCATTTTCCGGAGCCACATGAATGTTATTGGTTAGGGCTGTTCATGTGTCCTCCACTTTTTGAGTTTGGAGCTGTGTTCCATGATTGCCTAAGAGAGGACCCTCAAGGCAATCCTCCATTCTTATCCTTTTCCGGAGCCACATAGATGAATTGCGTTGTCATTCATGTGTCCTCCATTTACGAGTTTGGAGTTGTGTTCCATGATTGCCTAAGAGAGGACCCTCAAGGCAATCCTCCATTCTCATCCTTTTCCGGAGCCACATGAATGTTATTGCCTAGGGCTGTTCATGTGTCCTCCACTTTTTGAGTTTGTAGCTGTGTTCCATAATTGCCTAAGATAGGACCCTCAAGGCAATCCTCCATTCTCATCCTTTTCCGGAACCACATAGATGAATTGCGTTGTCATTCATGTGTCCTCCATTTTTCGAGTTTCGAGTTTGTGTTCCATGATTGCCTAAGAGAGGACCCTCACGGCAATCCTCCATTCTCATCCTTTCCGGAGCCACATGAATGTTATTGCTTAGGGCTGTTCATGTGTCCTCCACTTTTTGAGTTTGGAGTTGTGTTCCATGATTGCCTAAGAGAGGACCCTCAAGGTAATCCTCCATTCTCATCCTTTTCCGGATCCACATAGATGAATTGCGTTGTCATTCATGTGTCCTCCATTTTCGATTTGGAGTTGTGTTCCCTGATTGCCTAAAAGAGGACCCTTAAGGCAATCCTCCCTTCCCATCACTTTCCGGAGCCACATGAATGTTATTGGTTAGGGCTGTTCATGTGTCCTCCCCTTTTTGCGTTTGGAGCTGTGTTCCATGAATGCCTAAGAGAGGACCCTCAGAGCAATCCTCCATTCTCATCCTTTTTCGGAACCACAGAAATGTTAATCGGTAGGGCTGATCATGTGTCCTCCACTTTATGAGATAGGAGCTGTGCTCCATGACTGCCTAAAATACGACACAGCAAGCAACCTTCCGTCTCTTACTTGTACCGAACCGCACTGAATATATGAGCGGTGATCCATCCGACTGCATTTTCGAGATTAGTAGCTGATGTTCACGATTGCTGAGAGATGTACCCTCAAGGCAGATCCTCCATCTCATCCTTT
>NC_038255.2:9456996-9457558 GCF_000004515.6 Glycine max
GCCTAAGAGAGGACCCTCATGGCAATCCTCCATTCTCATCCTTTTCCGGAGCCACATAATGAATTGCGTTGTCATTCATTTGTCCAACATTTTCGAGTTTGGAGTTGTGTTCCATGATTGCCTAAGAGAGGACCCTCAAGGCAATCCTCCATTCTCATCCTTTTCCGGAGCCACAAAATGTTATTGCTTAGGGATGTTCATGTGTCCTCCACTTTTTGAGTTTGGAGTTGTGTTCCATGATTGTCTAAGAGAGGACCCTCAAGGCAATCCTCCATTCTCATCCTTTTCCGGAGCCACATGAATGTTATTTCTTAGGGCTGTTCATGTGTCCTCCACTGTTTGAGTTTGGAGCTGTGTTCCATGATTGCGTAAGATAGGACCCTCAAGGCAATCCTCCATTCTCATCCTTTTCCGGAGCCACATAGATGAATTGCGTTGTCATTCATGTGTCCTCCATTTTCGAGTTTGGAGTTGTGTTCCATGATTGCCTAAGAGAGGACCCTCAAGGCAATCCTCCATTCTCATCCTTTTCCGGAGCCACATGAATGTTATTGCTTAGGGC
>NC_038255.2:9458571-9460981 GCF_000004515.6 Glycine max
TCCATAATTGCCTAAGATAGGACCCTGAAGGCAATCCTCCATTCTCATCCTTTTCCGGAGCCACATAGATGAATTGCGTTGTCATTCATGTGTCCTCCATTTTCGAGTTTGGAGTTGTGTTCCATGATTGCCTAAGAGAGGACCCTCAAGGCAATCCTCCATTCTTATCCTTTTCCGGAGCCACATGAATGTTATTGCTTAGGGATGTTCATGTGTCCTCCACTTTTTGAGTTTGGAGCTGTGTTCCATGATTGCCTAAGAGAGGACCCTCATGGCAATCCTCCGTTCTCATCCTTTTCCGGAGCCACATAGATGAATTGCGTTGTCATTCATGTGTCCAACATATTCGAGTTTGGAGTTGTGTTCCATGATTGCCTAAGAGAGGACCCTCAAGGCAATCCTCCATTCTCATCCTTTTCCGGAGCCACATGAAGGTTATTGCTTAGGGCTGTTCATATGTCCTCCACTTTTTGAGTTTGGAGCTGTGTTCCATGATTGCCTAAGAGAGGACCCTCAAGGCAATCCTCTATTCTCATCCTTTTTCGGAGCCACATAGATGAATTGCGTTGTCATTCATGTGTCCTCCATTTTCGAGTTTCGAGTTGTGTTCCATGATTGCCTAAGAGAGGACCCTCAGGGCAATCCTCCATTCTCATCCTTTTCCGGAGCCACATGAATGTTATTGCTTTGGGCTGTTCATGTGTGCTCCACTTTTTGAGTTTGGAGCTGTGTTCCATAATTGCCTAAGATAGGACCCTGAAGGCAATCCTCCATTCTCATCCTTTTTCGGAGCCACATAGATGAATTGCGTTGTCATTCATGTGTCCTCCATTTTCGAGTTTTGAGTTGTGTTCCATGATTGCCTAAGAGAGGACCCTCAGGGCAATCCTCCATTCTCATCCTTTTCCGGAGCCACATGAATGTTATTGCTTAGGGCTGTTCATGTGTCCTCCACTTTTTGAGTTTGGAGTTGTGTTCCATGATTGCCTAAGAGAGGTCCCTCAAGGCAATCCTCCATTCTCATCCTTTTCTGGAGCCACATGAATGTTATTGCTTAGGGTTGTTCATGTGTCCTCCACTTTTTGAGTTTGGAGCTGTGTTCCATGATTGCCTAAGAGAGGACCCTCAAGGCAATCCTCCATTCTCATTCTTTTCCGGATCCACATAGATGAATTGCGTTGTCATTCATGTGTCCTCCATTTTCGAGTTTGGAGTTGTGTTCCATGATTGCCTAAGAGAGGACCCTCAAGGCAATCCTCCATTCTCATCCTTTTCCGGAGCCACATGAAGGTTATTGCTTAGGGCTGTTCATATGTCCTCCACTTTTTGAGTTTGGAGCTGTGTTCCATGATTGCCTAAGAGAGGACCCTCAAGGCAATCCTCTATTCTCATCCTTTTTCGGAGCCACATAGATGAATTGCGTTGTCATTCATGTGTCCTCCATTTTCGAGTTTCGAGTTGTGTTCCATGATTGCCTAAGAGAGGACCCTTAGGGCAATCCTCCATTCTCATCCTTTTCCGAAGCCACATGAATGTTATTGCTTTGGGCTGTTCATGTGTGCTCCACTTTTTGAGTTTGGAGCTGTGTTCCATAATTGCCTAAGATAGGACCCTGAAGGCAATCCTCCATTCTCATCCTTTTTCGGAGCCACATAGATGAATTGCGATGTCATTCATGTGTCCTCCATTTTCGAGTTTGGAGTTGTGTTCCATGATTGCCTAAGAGAGGACCCTCAAGGCAATCCTTCATTCTCATCCTTTTCCGGAGCCACATGAATGTTATTGCTTAGGGATGTTCATGTGTCCTCCACTTTTTGAGTTTGGAGCTGTGTTCCATGATTGCCTAAGAGAGGACCCTCATGGCAATCCTCCATTCTCATCCTTTTCCGGAGCCACATAGATGAATTGCGTTGTCATTCATGTGTCCTCCATTTTCGAGTTTGGAGTTGTGTTCCATGATTGCCTAAGAGAGGACCCTCAAGGCAATCCTCCATTCTCATCCTTTTCCGGAGCCACATGAATGTTATTGCTTAGGGATGTTCATGTGTCCTCCACTTTTTGAGTTTGGAGCTGTGTTCCATGATTGCCTAAGAGAGGACCCTCTTGTGCATCCTCCGTTCTCATCCTTTTTCGGAGCCCATAGATGAATTGCGTTGTCATTCATGTGTCCTCCATTTTCGAGTTTCGAGTTGTGATAATGATTGCCTAAGAGAGGACCCTCATGGCATTCCCCCTTTCTTCTCCTTTTCCGGAGCCGCAAAAGCGTTACTGCTTTGGGCTGTACATGTATGCTCCAATGTTTGAGAAACATTAAGAAAAATAAAAATGCTAAAAAAATAACCCAGATTATGTTTTTCCTGACTCTTTTTTTTCTTGACCCGCATTTATCAAATGCATTAATTTTTTAGTG
>NC_038255.2:9461857-9643264 GCF_000004515.6 Glycine max
AATCCTCCATTCTCATCCTTTTTCGGAGCCACATAGATGAATTGAGATGTCATTCATGTGTCCTCCATTTTAGAGTTTGGAGTTGTGTTCCATGATTGCATAAGAGAGGACCCTCAAGGCAATCCTTCATTCTCATCCTTTTCCGGAGCCACATGAATGTTATTGCTTAGGGATGTTCATGTGTCCTCCACTTTTTGAGTTTGGAGCTGTGTTCCATGATTGCCTAAGAGAGGACCCTCATGGCAATCCTCCGTTCTCATCCTTTTCCGGAGCCACATAGATGAATTGCGTTGTCATTCATGTGTCCAACATTTTCGAGTTTGGAGTTGTGTTCCATGATTGCCTAAGAGAGGACCCTCAAGGCAATCCTCCATTCTCATCCTTTTCCGGAGCCACATGAAGGTTATTGCTTAGGGCTGTTCATATGTCCTCCACTTTTTGAATTTGGAGTTGTGTTCCATGATTGCCTAAGAGAGGACCCTCAAGGCAATCCTCTATTCTCATCCTTTTTCGGAGCCACATAGATGAATTGCGTTGTCATTCATGTGTCCTCCATTTTCGAGTTTCGAGTTGTGTTCCATGATTGCCTAAGAGAGGAACCTCAGGGCAATCCTCCATTCTCATCCTTTTCCGGAGCCACATGAATGTTATTGCTTTGGGTTGTTCATGTGTGCTCCACTTTTTGAGTTTGGAGCTGTGTTCCATAATTGCCTAAGATAGGACCCTGAAGGCAATCCTCCATTCTCATCCTTTTTCGGAGCCACATAGATGAATTGCGTTGTCATTCATGTGTCCTCCATTTTCGAGTTTGGAGTTGTGTTCCATGATTGCCTAAGAGAGGACCCTCAAGGCAATCCTTCATTCTCATCCTTTTCCGGAGCCACATGAATGTTATTGCTTAGGGATGTTCATGTGTCCTCCACTTTTTTAGTTTGGAGCTGTGTTCCATGATTGCCTAAGAGAGGACCCTCCTGGCAATCCTCCTTTCTCATCCTTTTCCGGAGCCACATAGATGAATTGCGTTGTCATTCATGTGTCATCCATTTTCGAGTTTGGAGTTGTGTTCCATGATTGCCTAAGAGAGGACCCTCAAGGCAATCCTCCATTCTCATCCTTTTCCGGAGCCACATGAATGTTATTGCTTAGGGATGTTCATGTGTCCTCCACTTTTTGAGTTTGGAGCTGTGTTCCATGATTGCCTAAGAGAGGACCCTCATGGCAATCCTCCGTTCTCATCCTTTTCCGGAGCCACATAGATGAATTGCGTTGTCATTCATGTGTCCAACATTTTCGAGTTTGGAGTTGTGTTCCATGATTGCCTAAGAGAGGACCCTCAAGGCAATCCTCCATTCTCATCCTTTTCCGGAGCCACATGAAGGTTATTGCTTAGGGCTGTTCATATGTCCTCCACTTTTTGAGTTTGGAGTTGTGTTCCATGATTGCCTAAGAGAGGACCCTCAAGGCAATCCTCTATTCTCATCCTTTTTCGGAGCCACATAGATGAATTGCGTTGTCATTCATGTGTCCTCCATTTTCGAGTTTCGAGTTGTGTTCCATGATTGCCTAAGAGAGGAACCTCAGGGCAATCCTCCATTCTCATCCTTTTCCGGAGCCACATGAATGTTATTGCTTTGGGGCTGTTCATGTGTGCTCCACTTTTTGAGTTTGGAGCTGTGTTCCATAATTGCCTAAGATAGGACCCTGAAGGCAATCCTCCATTCTCATCCTTTTTCGGAGCCACATAGATGAATTGCGTGTCATTCATGTGTCCTCCATTTTCGAGTTTGGAGTTGTGTTCCATGATTGCCTAAGAGAGGACCCTCAAGGCAATCCTTCATTCTCATCCTTTTCCGGAGCCACATGAATGTTATTGCTTAGGGATGTTCATGTGTCCTCCACTTTTTTAGTTTGGAGCTGTGTTCCATGATTGCCTAAGAGAGGACCCTCCTGGCAATCCTCCTTTCTCATCCTTTTCCGGAGCCACATAGATGAATTGCGTTGTCATTCATGTGTCATCCATTTTCGAGTTTGGAGTTGTGTTCCATGATTGCCTAAGAGAGGACCCTCAAGGCAATCCTCCATTCTCATCCTTTTCCGGAGCCACAAGAATGTTATTGCTTAGGGATGTTCATGTGTCCTCCACTTTTTGAGTTTGGAGCTGTGTTCCATGATTGCCTAAGAGAGGACCCTCATGGCAATCCTCCGTTCTCATCCTTTTCCGGAGCCACATAGATGAATTGCGTTGTCATTCATGTGTCCAACATTTTCGAGTTTGGAGTTGTGTTCCATGATTGCCTAAGAGAGGACCCTCAAGGCAATCCTCCATTCTCATCCTTTTCCGGAGCCACATGAAGGTTATTGCTTAGGGCTGTTCATATGTCCTCCACTTTTTGAGTTTGGAAGCGTGTTCCATGATTGCCTAAGAGGAGGACCCTCAAGGCAATCCTCTATTCTCATCCTTTTTCCGGAGCCACATAGATGAATTGCGTTGTCATTCATGTGTCCTCCATTTTCGAGTTTGGAGTTGTGTTCCATGATTGCCTAAGAGAGGACCCTCAAGGCAATCCTCCATTCTCATCCTTTTCTGGAGCCACATAGAATGTTATTGCTTAGGGCTGTTCATGTGTCCTCCACTTTTGAGTTTGGAGCTGTGTTCCATGATTGCCTAAGAGAGGACCCTCAAGGCAATCCTCCATTCTCATCCTTTTCCGGAGCCACATGAATGTTATTGCTTAGGGCTGTTCATGTGTCCTCCACTTTCGAGTTTGGAGCTGAGTTTCGTGATTGCCTAAGTGCGGACCCTCAAGGCAATCCTCCATACTCCACCTTTGTTCGGAGTACCATGAATGTTATTGCCTAGCGCTGTTCATGTGTTCTCCATTATCAAGTGCGAAGCTTCTGGTGACTGGGAAGCACGTTATTCTGTTGTTTTCCAGATCGGTTCCTTCGCCAAGTGTGTGTATATGTGTATATATGTATTATATTCGTTTGTTCTTGTTGTTGTTTGTATTTTGTTTTGTGCAGAAGAAAAAAAGGAAGAAGTAGAGACGAGAGTCGTCATCATGGAAAGGCAGGGCGGACGAAATCAGTGTCCTATCTTTGCTTTCCTCTTATCTCCGATGAGAGGTAAGTAAAGAGGGGCAACTGTCATACCCTAATTTCGTCCGGGGATTATTACTTGATGACATGCAATCTTTGGTTAGCCGGTTTGAGATACTTGGCGTCCTTTGTTGCACAATAAATGAAGTCCCGAGACGTCTCAGAAATATAAAGGAAGCAGGCTTGCGCGATCCGTGAAATTCCGTAATGTGGCGGAAGTCGAAAATAGAAAAAGGGGGTGCATTTAGTAAAAAGGGGGGTGTAAATAGCAACCAGGCCCACTTGGGCCCTCCAGAAGATTCCTCCAGAAGGCTGTTGCTTCTGGAGGAAGCAACCTTGCTCGCCTGGGCGAGCTGAGCGGCAAGCTTCTCCCCTATTTTGCTATAAATAGGGGGAGAAGTGAAGAAGAAAAGGGTTCAGCCCCTTAGGCACTTCTCTCTCTCTCGAATTTGCTTAGAACAATTGTTTCCGTGAAGATAATCCAAGCCGAGGCGCTTCCGTAACGTTTCCATAACGTTTTCGTGAGTAATTACGCGAAGATTCTCGACCGTTCTTCAAGATTCATCGTTCGTTCTTCGTTTTCTTCAGTCTTCAACGGGTAAGTACCTCAAACCAAGCTTTTCAATTCATTATATGTACCCGTGGTGGTCCACATTGTGTTTCATGTGTTTTTATTCTCGTTTTCATTTACTTTTTATACTCCCTTTTGACGTGCTTAAGCCATTTATTTAAGTCATTCCTCGCTTAATCTAAAAATAAAATAAATTTCCACCGATCGTTTGAATTGTATCATCCGATAATTTTGGTTAAAATGAATTCCGACCGTTCGGTCGTGCCGTAACCACGTTGGAAATCAAAAAAGAGGTAAAATAATAATATAATAATAAAAAATACCTTTTAGTAAAGTAAAGCGAAAAATCAATCGGACGTTTTCTCTTTGGGATTTCTCATTCTTAATTGAATTGACTAATAACTAAAGTGAAACTAAGGCTAAAATCAAACTCGCCTAGTCAAGCTCGTCCACAAAAATAGGTTTTTGGAAGTTTATCATTTCAGTTTCTTACTAAGTAAAAAGGATAATTTTTAAGGTCCAACGCCTTAAAATGATCATCCTTCAAGTAAAGAGAATCACTTGATCCATGCATAAGGAAGAACTACGTAGGTCTGATTTCCTCTCCAAAGGAGGGTACGTAGGAGCAAAAGCCCCGCTTTTGTCGACCTCAAAAAATAAAAAGAAATAAAGTTAAGATAACGCAATTTCCACAATTCTAAAAAATAGGCTGTTGTCCTTCGAGACAAACGTGAGAGGTGTTAATACCTTCCTCAAACGTAAATACAACTCCCAAACTTAGAATTTTCATTTTGACCGGTTTCCTTCGGTTTTTCTGACGTTTTCCACAAATAAACGTTGGTGGCGACTCCGCGCATCTTTCCTCCTTTGGAAAGCGCACCCGTGAGCCTCGCCCTCGCTAGCCCGTGAAGGGCACGTTGCGACACCAGGTTAACCAAGGCATCTAGTTTACCCTCAAGCTTCTTAGTTTCAACTGATGAAGATGAATTCGTGGCTACTTCATGCACTTCTCTAATGACAATAGCATCATTTCTGGCACTAAACTGTTGGGAGTTGGAAGCCATCTTCTCAATTAAATTCGTGGCTTCAGTAGGGGTCATGTCTCCAAGGGCTCCACCACTGGCAGCATCTATCATACTTCTCTCCATGTTACCGAGTCCTTCATAAAAATATTGGAGAAGAAGCTGCTCAGAAATCTGGTGGTGAGGGCAACTGGCGCATAGTTTTTTAAATCTCTCCCAGTATTCATATAAGCTCTCTCCACTAAGTTGCCTAATGCCTGAAATATCCTTTCTGATGGTCGTGGTCCTGGAGGCAGGGAAAATTTATTCTAAGAATACTCTTTTGAGGTCATCCCAGCTCGTGATGGACCTTAGAGCAAGGTAATATAGCCAGTCCTTTGCCACTCCCTCTAAAGAATGAGGAAAGGCTTTCAGAAAGATGTGACCTTCTTGGACGTCTGGAGGTTTCATGGTGGAGCAGACAATATGGAATTCTTTTAGATGCTTATGAGGGTCTTCACCTGCAAAACCATGAAACTTGGACAACAAGTGTATCAGTCTAGTTTTAAGAACATATGGGACATCCTCATCAGGGTATTGAATGCACAAGCTTTCATAAGTGAAATCAGGTGCAGCCATTTCCCTTAGAGTCCTTTCACGAGGTGGAGGTTGAGCCATATTTTCAGAATATTCAAACTCAGAATGTTCAAAATCAAAATGTTCAAAATTATAATGCTCAAAATCAAGATGTTCAAAATTACCAACCACAGAATGCTCAGACTCACCAATAACAAAATGCTCAGGATGCTCAAAAGGTACAAAATGTTCAGGGTAATCAAGATGCACACTATGCCTAACTAATCTATGAAATGCCCTATCTATTTCAGGATCAAAGGGTTGTAAGTCACCTGGATTGCCTCTAGTCATGCACTATATGCAGCAGTTCATGTGTTTCTCAGACAGGGCAAAAGAGGTGGGTTAAAACTACTGCTATACTCAAACAATATCCAAATGAGCTGAAATTTTGTGAGCAACACCCTAAAATCATGAAAAGATAGAACAAAAATCTTTAGACAAAAATTCAAAGTCTAACTATGGAAACTACCTGAGGAAAGTTTAGAAAAATAAAACAGTAAAACTTGAAAAATAAAAAAAAAACTAGTAAACAGGCGATTTTGGCTAGTTAGAGACCTTAGCCAGCCTACAGCAAGCTACCACGGTATGGGAAATTTTTTCTACCCCAAATAAATATATAATAATAGTCATTCTCATACTCGGAGCGAAAGTTATGGCTGTTTGAAGTTTTGCTAAACACAAGTTCTCAAATTTTTTTGAATCTCTCAAATCTAGCCACAACAAGTGTTCCTGGTATTTTTCACACAAAATATGAGTCAAAAGAACCTACCACACCAAAATTCAGCCAAAAATAACAACCCTAACTATCAAAACAAAAAATCGCCAATTAAATTGTCAACAACTGTCACTAACTCAGTCACTAGTGTAATGCTGTGTGAACACTAACACATAATCAGTCTCTAATTCCATCACTAAGCATTATTCTTAGCAAAACATAAAACTGAAGTAGGGGAAGTGCTGAACAAGGGGTACTACTAAATTGCAAAACAGAACATCAAATAAAATAGAACAACACACTAACACAACATGGACATACTAAACAAAAGAATTAAACGTAAAACAACTAAACATAAAACATGAATCACTAGCTATTATGAACTTTTGCACCACTGCTCCCCGGTAACAGTGCCAAATTTGATCGAGGCCGTACCCGAATCAAATAAACATTGAAATGCAGTAACAAGGAAGTGATCCTAGGTCGTTTCCCAACGAGCAATGACTGACCAAATGTTCATAATATGCTTCGTTATAACAGTAACAATTGGGGGGATGTTTGTTTGTGAATTTAAGAACAACCAGATTGGAATATGAAATTAATAGTATTAAAAACGTGTTGTTTCCTCTGATTCAGAAGCCATTCTCTTATCCTAGGTTATGAGGATTTCACCCCTGGCAGTTAACCACTTAATCCAACCCTAATTTTATTTACTAAGCGAAAATCAATTTAGGGTTGTCAATATGTGATTAAGCAACACATACACCAAGTAACCCCTTGTTCATTAAGCACGAACGTAATTTAAGCACAGAGGCAATTAATCGAACACGAAGTGCACACAGATTAACAGAACGCATGTGGGTTAATTGGTGAAGGGAAAACCGATAGGAGAGCAACATTAAAAACAGAACCTCAAAGAGAGTTACACTTCATTCTCAGAGGGAAACAACACTAGAAATTTAGCCTTCCATAAGTTCAACAAAAGCATAAAACATAAATGAAACTAGAAGCAGAAACGTAAATGAAGCTAAAGGCAGAAAACGTAAATGAAGCTAAAGGCAGAAGAAGGAACAAAAACGAAATTGTAATTGAAAGCAGAAAATGGAAAATGCATTCACGTGAACAGTAGTACAAAGCTAAAAACGTAAAACCCTAAAAATCCATGCACTCAGCTTAGGTATTCTCTCCTGAATAATAGAATAGCCTGCACGAATCCCAAGGCTGTGCTATTTATAAGGGTCACTCAAAGTCACTGGGCCTGATTACATTATTTTGTCCTAAAACGAAATAAAAATACCAAATAAAAACTGAACGCAATAAAATGAAATTAGACAAAATCTAATAAAATTGTCTTCTCTCTTCCAGTCCTATCTGGCTCAGCCCAATTGCTTATAATTATCCTGAAATTGAATTAAAAACACCAAATTAGTCAAGTGGGCCCAATTGATAAAACTGAATAATAAATTTAACAATTAGAGTAAATCAGTAGAGGTAAACGATGTTGCACATTGTCAGGGTTCAAACCAGGCATATCTTGGTATGACCAAGCGAAGATGTCTTGGTAGTTCCACAGCAAGACTACCAATTCATCTCGGATTGGTGTTGTGATGCCCGTACCCACCTTTACCTCTTTCTTTTCTTCGCCAACACCTAAGTTTACGACTTTCGTTTCTTCTTGGTGAGGCTTCATCTCTCGGTCTTCTTGAGCGACCATCCTTTCTAGCTCAGGGGGAAATTCCATACCTCAGGCCGATTTGCTTCTCGTTCAAAATCGACAGCCAGGTCCTCGGTATAAGTACCCTCATAGGACTCGTCATCGGATTTGTATCATTTGAACGCAACAAAAATAAACATGCAGATGAATGAGAATGGGTGAAGGCGCAATAACATATGAAGGAAAGATCTTTATATTATATTTTTTAATAGCAAAAGACATAACGCCTTAACAAGGAGAGAACCCTAAAGCCTAGGCCCAGCTATAGGGTTGAAGCCAAAGCATTACATTATGCCCGCCATGGAAACTTTGGGTCATTCCACGGCTTGCCCGTTTCCCAATTGAAAATCAGGAAGGCATGGCCGCACCCAGTCTGAACGTTCTTGAGGGGCTTTGTCGTGTATCATGGTGACTTGCTCTTTATGTCTCAAGCCTGCACTCACGAAGCTTTTACTGATATGACAAGGAGGGTCCTTCCTCGCTTGTGGCCTTAGTTGCGGGCTCGTGCCCCTATTCCTCCTTTCTACGATGCTTCTTCTCACATCAGTTCGCGTGGGCTTATAGCCTAGCCCAAACTTCTTGCGGTTTTCCTTGATGTCCACTAAGCTGGCCATGCCATCATTATTCTTTCCCAAGCCCATTCTGGGCTCATAGTCGTGCCCTAACATCACATGGGCCACCATCATTGCCGCGCCAGACATGTGGGGCTGCATCAAGAGGGATTCTGTGGAAGTGTTGCTTACCACCTCGAAGGATTGGAAAGTCGTTTCCAAGGACTCTTCCGCAGCCTCCACATTTGGCATAGAAGAGGGGCAGCTTACCAGAACATCTTCTTCCCCCGAAACAATGACTAAGTGCCCCTCCACCACGGATTTCAGTTTTTGGTGGAGTGTTGAGGGGACAACTCCCACCGAGTGAATCCATGGTTGGCCCAACAAGCAATTATAGGCTGGGTTAATATCCATTACTTGAAAAGTAACCTGACAAGTGTGTGGTCCTATTTGAAGTGGGAGATCGATCTCCCCTTTTACTTTCCAGCGACTTCCGTCAAAAGCCCGGACCACCATGGAGCTTGGTTTCAGGTTGGAGGCATTGAATGGCAGTTTCTCCAAGGTGCTTTTGCGAATTACGTTTAGGTTGGAGCCATTGTCAATGAGCACTTTGGCCATGATATGATCCATGAATTTGACATATACATGCATGCAGAGCCCTATTATGTCCTTATCCCTCGATGGGAATTTCCTCCTCAATGAAGGTAAGGTAGTTATTGGCTGTGATATTGTTGACAATCCCCTCGAAGCCTTCTACGGAGATGTCTTGGGCCACATGGGCCTCGTTCAAAACTTTAACTAGGAATGCTCGATGAGGCTCGAAACTAATGAGCAGTTCTAATAGAGAAACCCTAGCTGGAGTTTTGTTGAGTTTCTCGATTATCTTGAACTCACTCTATTGGATTATACGGAGGAACTCGTTGGCCTCCTCCAAGGATACCTCTTTTCTGCTGAGTCCTTCCCCTTTTTCAGCGAACCTCCCCGCCGGAACATCCTCATCCGGGGTGGGGTTTGCTTCATTGGCCTCTTCTGTGACCACTTTTGCTTTTCCTTTGGCATTCGCGGGTCGTACCAGTAGGTCAGGCACCGCAAAGATGCGGCAGTTGTGGGTCACGCCGCTTAGTCCAGTGATATTGGTCACTTTGGTAGAAAGTGAGTCAATGTCGGCGGCCTCCTCCTTCCTCTCGCTCGGCTTCTGAAGAGCATACCTCCACGGGACCGCCTTGCTGTTTTTATAGGGGGAAGGGACAGGTTTACTACCTGACAACATCGAAGGGCCTTGGTGCTTTTGGGGAGCCGCATCTCTAATGAAATGCATCACCAAGGGCTTGGGCTTCTTGGGACTTTCCTTGTCTGTTGACTGCATGCAGACATGTAGCCGACCTTGGTCTATCATCTGCTGCAAAAGCTCTTCTACTGCTGAACATGTTTCTATATCATGTGGTGCACCTGGATGCATCAAGCAAGGATCCCCCTTATGTCCTCCTAGAGGAATCACACCTTTGCAAACTTCACACCTCAATTGCATCCATAGCGTGTTTGGCCCGTCTTCTTGGAATGTCAACTATCCCGCCTCGATCAACCTCTGAACCTTGTGCTTGAGGGCCATGCATTGCTCGACCGAATGCCCCGGAGTCCCCCTATGATACGCGTAGGTCGCGTTGGGGTTGTACCACTTTGAAAAGGGAGACTGGTAAGTCCTTCCAGGGGTGACCACTGCCAACTGGTTGGTGATCAGTGATGGCAACAAGTCTCCATATGTCATCAGGATTGGGGCAAATTCCAAAAGCTTTTTCATCGGAGGGTTTCTTCCCATGTTGGAGTTCATGCCAGGATTGACATTGTTGGTGGGGTGCGGTAGCGCTGGAGCCGAAGTTTGTGTAGGGGCCCTTTGCGATGGTGCGGACGCCCTTTGCTGGATGGGCGCCATGTTGGGAGAGTTTTCGGCACAGGCCAAAAAACTCGGTCGTGTTCTTCCTTCCGGGCCCTCTTGGTTTCCCGTTCCAAGGCTTCGGCGGTGGCCATGTTGATGTCCTTCAGTTCATCATACTCCTTTCAGACTTTGATGGCTGTTGACTTGAACTTCTCCCTGACTGCTTGGGCTTTCTCAAGCTCCACCTTTAGGGCTCGTACCTCCTCAATCTCTTTCAGAGCTTTTGCCTCTTCCTCTCTCGCAGCCCTTAGCTTTGGGAGCTAATCCAAGCCTTGTGTGCGGACTCTCAGCCAGTTACGATAGCTGCCGATGATCCCATTACTACTTCCCCTAAGCTCTTTGTCCTTCCTTTGCATCACATCCCATGCCTTGTGAACTCCTTGAAGTATCCTTGCATTGGGGTCACTGAAACCCCATGCGATGAAAGGCGTGATGCTTTCCTCCGATGGCGCTCCTCTCATGGGGTAGCTAAGCTGTCTGATGGCGAGGACGGGATTATAATTAATACAACCCCTTGTTCCCATCAAGGGAACATTTGGAAATCCTTTGCATGAGGACAGAATCCCGGTCCTTCCTTCCTTCCAGTGAGGGAACCAATTGACGGATGCCCCCTCCATGCTAGCCAAGAGTTGGTCCCAATTTGCCTTTCCTTTCTCGGCACTCGAACGGTGACCTTGTAGTGGGCAGGCGGGCCTACCTTCTTGGCAAAAGACGTGTGAGACCAACCATACGTAGAGAGTGTACAATAAACAATTATGGTGCCGCTCTTTTCACATCTTCGGTCAGGCGTGTCATACATGTCGGCCAAAATGGCAACTATCGGGCTTTCCTTGCTATGGTGAAAGGCGAAGAAAGTGTCGATCGCTGCTAGGTCCACTAACCCTTCCACATTTGGAAAGAGGGCAACTCCGAAGATTAAAAGTGCCAAAATGTCAATAAAAGAAGCCCATTCGCCTTGATTTGCCAAGGCCTTCGCTTTTTCCTCCAAACACTTCCTTGGTACTCCGACTACTCCATTCTTGTTTTGCTTTGCCCGATCCAACTCTTGTGCCGAGATTTTCACTACCTTGGCAATTCTGGCCATGGAGGGATTGAAACCGAAGAAAAGATATGGCTTCCTTCCTCCCAGTGGGCATCCCAGGATTTCTTCGAACTCTTCCACAGTCGGGACTAGATGGAAATCCTCAAATGTTAAGCACCTCAAGGGTTGATCATAATATTGGGTAAGGGATGCAATTGCCTCCATGGAGACTTCTACCGTAGCTAAGTCCCAAATCTTACCATAGGCTTTGCGGAAGGCTTACCATTGAAGTTGACTCATCAATTGCCCCAACTCTCGTAAACTGGTGACCTCTAAACTCTTGATTTTGACCTGATAGAACCTTTTCTTGAGCAAATGGATGAATGCAGTTTACTAGAATGAAATGTCCGATTTGAATCAATACTCCGACATCTATCATGGGAGAAATGGATGAATGCATGAAGAGATGCTTATGCGGTGCATGATACGAATGTATTTTACGGACACGAGAGCCCGGAAAAATTTTCTCTTACTTGCAACATTGGCAGCACAGTGCCCTATGTATGCACTTAAGAAGGTGACACGGACCTTTCGGCTTCCCGTGACAAAATGATGAGACCAACGTACAACGCGCGTGTGACGACACGATGTAGACGCGAATGTGCAAAAAACGCGTGGTTTATAGTGCAACAGGGGGCGTATAAGCATAGTAATATCATCAACTAATCATACAACAAAGATGTACATGACATTTAGAAGATATGCATGGCAGTGTTAAAACACGCAGTGTGTTCGCTTTGTGTCCCTATTTTAGGAACCTAAACGGGAGGAACTAAAAGGTTTTTAGTGATAACTCCCAAGGCGGTTATATCTCTCTTAATGGTTTCTAGAGATATCATTCCTTTTGACAACAATGTTGTGGCAGTAGGGACTACCAGCGACAACATATCATCAAATAGAAAAACTCTAGATGAGGCTTCACTGTCATCAAGCAAGTCGGAGACTTAGCATGATCACAAATTCACCTCCCTTTCCTATGTTCTCACGGACCCGGGTATAGGGCCCTTTTTTAACTCACCGTGTGTGCAAAAAGTGTTAGTGTTTGTGTGCATCAAATGAATGAATATCTACCTCATGCATACGTTAAAAGCACATTGAAAGCATCCAAGAGTTATACACAAGAACATAAGAGACATAAAAAAAGGAAACCGACAAAAGGAAAAACCATGATATTGTACAAGAGTAAAAGGCCCAACTCTTTAATAAAAGTCCCCAGTGGAGTTGCCAACTGTTGTAACCTACCCTTTGGCGGGAGGGCGACGCGAGACTCATGGGTACGTATTCCAAGGGAGGAAAATGCGCGGAGTCTCCACCAACGTTTATTTGAGGAAAACGTTAGTAAAACCAAAATGCAGGTCTACGAACTTTAAGAGTAAAAGGTTTGGGAGTTGTTTTTACGCACGGGGAAGGTATTAGCACCCCACGCGTCCGTCACAAGGGACGGAAACCTTTAATCAAATGTGCAAAATCATGACTTTTATTTTATTTTATTTTCCCTTTTTTACGTTTTTTATCTTTTGGGGTCGACAAAAGCTGTGTTTTTGCTCCTATGTATCCTCAATGGCGATGAGGAACTCAGATCTACGAAGTTCTTTAGAAAGCAGGAAAGTTATGCGAGGGGTTGATTTTATACTTTTAAGCGATTCATTATCACTGATAAAAGTAAAAAGGCACCGTTAAGGTGTTGGACCTTGAAACGGTTTCAAATGACCTTTTTGTGGGCAAATGCTTGATTTGTGAGTTGATTTTAGCCTTAGTTTCACTTGGTTATTTCTCACCTCATTAAAAAGGACTTTCAGAGTAAAATGTCCGGTTGACACTTATTTTATTATTTTTTGATTTAACCGAGCTTACGGCATGAACGATTGGTTGAATTTTATTATAAAGGCGATTAAATGAGATTACAACATAAACGATCGGTTGAAATTCATTTAAACATTAATTAAGTGAGGTTACGACTTAAACGATCAATTGTAACTCGCTTAAAATGAAGGAAAAGAATACCGAAAGTAGAAGAATGAAGATGAAAACATACAAAGCAAGAATGGACCCCTAAGGGTGCATAGAATGAATTCAAAGCTTCAAAATAAAAAACTAACCGGTTGAAGATCGATGATCAATGAAGAACGAACAAAGAACGTCCAGGGAATTGATCACAGTAGCGTTATGGAAGCGCCTCAACTTGGATTTTTTTTTTTCCTTCTTTCTTCTTCTCCTCACTAATTTTAAGTGAAAACTGAATATCCAAAGTGTTGAACCCTTTCCCCTCAGCCCCAAACGCCATTTTATAGCAAAAATGAGGGAGGTAGTTGCCATCCAGAAAGAATATTCCAGATGGGCCTAGATGGGCCCAAGGCTAGGTACACCCCCCTAAATTGATCAGTTCACCCCCCATTTTTTTTTGGCTAATTTCCTTCCGAAACATCGCAAAACTTTACGGATTGCGGCGATGAGTGTTAAGCATCTCAATTTGATCACCAAAGGTTCGTATGTTGACAAACAATTGTCCCCAGACGAAATTAGGGTATGACACTATGTTATGCATTAGACTGGACCTAGCACAAGAAGTCAGTGTTGTGAGTAGGTATATGGCTAATCCTAGGAAGGAACAATGACAATTTGTGAAACGTATATTCTGGTATCTAAAGGGTACAACTGATATTGGACTCTTCTACCATGGAGACATGTCCTATGCGCTCACTAGTTACTTGGATTCTGATTATGCTACAGATTTGGATGGAAGAAGATCTACGATTGGGTACACATTCACATTTGGCAACTCTCTTGTTAGTTGAAAGGCAACAATTCAGCCCATAGTGGCTTTATCCATTACAAAGGCAGAGTACATGGCTCTGGAAAAAGCAATAAAGGAAGGGATTTAGTTGTAGTGTGTTATTAGTAATCTTCAATTTCCACAGGAAAAGGCTATCATTTTTTCAATAGTCTCAAGGATCAAGTCCATCATGAGAGGACTAAGCACATTGACATCAAATACCACTTCATCCATACTAAATAGAGGGTCGAAGTTCATAAATTTGATACAAGGGAGAATCAGCTAATATGTTCACAAAGCTTATTTGAAGAAGAAAGTTCATGCATTTTTTGGATCTACTTAACATAGATTGCTAGAAATGAATTGAGTTACTTGTAATTCAGAAATGTTATTGAACCAAGGTGGAGATTGTTAGTTGTTGGACAATGGAGATACAGTGGACAATAGTGTTGGTCATCTAGCCCAGTACTTTTGTCTTCTCTATTGGTCGTCTAACCTTTTATAATCTGGTGGATCATTTAGTTGTTTAGAAAGGAGCATCTAGTCTGGTGGTTCGTTAACATATGTTGTGTTGTAATTGTTATTATTTTTTGTTTTTCTGTTGAAATCATTTTTGGTTAGACATTTAGTTGTTGTTCCTTTATAAAGAACTTTGTATTTTAGGTTCAATGAGCTAGAGAGTGCTTTGAACCCATTCATTGTAAATTCTATTATTCACAATAAACCAACACTTTGTGCAATATTTCTCTTCTTCTATCATATGAATTTCCTTATCTAAATAGAATGTCTTCAATCTCCCCAACACTCTTGTTGCTCATAAAAGCATTAAGCTTTTTCAAATGAATGTTAAAAGTGTTTTTCTAAATGGTTTTATTGAAGATGAAGTGTATATTAAGCAACCCCTTAGTTTTGAAGATCATACTCTTCCAAATCATGTTTTTAAATTTAAAATGACTTTGTATGATCTAAAATAGACACCTCATGCTTGATACGATAGAATTGTTGGATCAAGTGGCCTCAGAATAATTAAGAAGGGGGGTTGAATTAATTATTGATGTGCCTTGACTAATTAAAATCTATCCTTCTTAATGTTACTATATTTAATTAGGCTTTTACTACAAAGTTAAGAAAGTAAAGAACAATAATTGAAACTTAACCAAAAGTAAAAGCGATAATAAAAAGTGCAAAGCGGAAATTAAAAGTGTAGGGAAGAAGAAGACAAACACAAGAATTTTATATTGGTTCGGCAACAACCCGTGCCTACATCTAGTCCCCAAGTGACCTGCGGTCCTTGAGATTTCTTTTCAACCTTATAAAAACCTTTACAAGAAAAGATCCACAAGGGATGTACCCTCCCTTGTTCTCTTTGAACAACCAAGTGGATGTACCCTCCACTTGAACTGATCCACAAGAGATGTACCCTCTCTTGTTCTCAGTTACAACAACCCAAGTAGATGTACCCTCTACTTGTACCACAAAGGATGTACCCTCCAATGTGTTAAGACAAAGTTCTCAGGCGGTTAGTCCTTTGAAATATTTTGTTTAAGGGAAAGGGAAGAATCAAAAGAATTCTCAGACTGTGTCATTTTGAATTCTTTGAAAAGGGAGAAGGGAGACACAAAAGAATTCAGCCGGTTAGTCCTTTGTTCTTTTGGAAAAGGGAGAAGAGAGACATAAAAAGAATCCAGGCCATTAGTCCTTGGCGAATTCTTTTTGGCAAAGGGAGAAGAGAATAAAAAGATATAGCACACTTTTGTTTTCTGTGAAAGAGCAAGGTTTGGAAACCAGAAAACTTAGAAAGCTTTTGGCAAAGGAAGAAGAAGAATAAGTAGCAAAGGTTTCTCAAAAGTTGTTCTAAAGAATTGTTAAAAAGTTATTGAAATGCAAGTCAAGGTCTTGCTTTTATAGACTCTTCATGTCTGGTCAAGAAAACCATTGGAAGAGTTATAACCTCGAGAAAAACTTGAAAACCATTGGAAGAGTTACATCTCATGATTTTTATTCAAAACTTGTCACTGGTAATCGATTACCAAAACCATGTAATCGATTACACAAAGCATTTTATGAAAAGATGTGACTCTTCACAATTGAATTTGAAGTTCAATGTTCAGATACACTGGTAATCGATTACCAATATATTGTAATTGATTACACCATTTAAAAAACAATTGGAACGTTGCAAATTCAGTTAAAAGCTTTTGAAATCAAACTTTGCTACTGGTAATTGATTACAAGAATCTGGTAATCGATTACCGGAGAGTAAAAACTTTGGTAACTTAGAAAATTTTGAGAAAAACTCTTTTGAAAAACAAAACTTTGCTATGTTTGTTTTTTGAAAAATCTTTTCAATACTTCCCTTATGAAGTCTTCTTGATTTCTTCTCTTGAATCTTGAATTCATCTTCTCTTGAATCTTGTAATCAAACTTCTCTTGATTCTTGAATCTTCTTGATTTCTTCTCATGAAACTTGAAATTAAACTTGATCTTGAGCTTGTTGACTCAATCTTGAAATCATTCTCTTGGGCTTTTTGTCATCATCTTTGTCATCATCAAAACTACTTGAATCAACTTGATTCATCATCATGAAGCTTGCTTCTACAATCTCCCCCTTTTTGATGATGACAACCTTGAAATCAAGAAACACATACACATTCTTTTTCCTAGTCGATCACTCACTTAATTCTCCATATTCTCCCCCCTTGTGTTTGTGTTTAAGCTTCTCGTGAAATTAAGTTATTTAATTATATGAGTTCTTGATTTAATCCCCATTTTCTCTCCCCCTTTAGCATAAAAAAAGCCAAAGTGCGTAAAACATACATGAATAAAAAAATAATACACATAGTATGCATTGTAAATCAATCATAAAAGATTCTAAACTAATCATGAAGCAAGACATGAATAAACTAAATTAAAATGTAAACCACATAGTCATATAACATAATTCATAAATGTTCAGTCATACTAAGCAAATATTAACAGAAATACTAAATGTTCAAATGTCATAATAATATAGCCAAATACACGGCTAGAAATCAGAGTAAAATAATAAAAATATAAATCATTTAGATAAGGCACTAGCATCTAGCAGTCCTAATTATCTTCTAATAGTGTAGAAAGAATCTTTGTTTAGTGGTTTTGTGAAGATGTCAGCAAGTTGATTTTTAGTATCTACAAATTTTAAAACAACGTCACCTTTTAGAACATGATCTCTAATAAAATGATGCCTATTTTCTATATGTTTGGTTCTAGAGTGAAGGACTAGATTTTTAGATATGTTTATGGCACTTGTGTTATCACATTTTATGGGAATGTGATCTAATACAATTCCATAATTAGATAGTTGTTGTTTCATCCACAGAATCTGTGCACAACAACTACCAGCATAAATATATTCTGCTTCTGCTGTGGATAATGCTACACTATTTTGCTTCTTGCTATTCCAATAAACAAGAGCAGACCCTATGAATTGACATGTGCCACTAGTGCTTTTCCTATCTGTTTTGGATCCAGCAAAATCCAAATCTAAATATCCTACTAAATTGCATAAAGAATTCTTAGGGTACCATAATCCTAAGTTAACTGTTCCTAATAGATATCTTATGATTCTTTTTACTACCATTAGATGTGAAAACTTTGGATTTGATTGAAATCTTGCACACATGCATACACTAAACATAATATCTGGCCTACTTGCAGATAAGTAAAGTAGAGATCCAATCATACCTCTGTATTGCTTTGCATCAACGAGTTAACCGGATTCATCTTTGTCAAGATAACAACTGGTGCTCATAGGAGTAGCCAAGTGTTTTGAGTTTTCCATTCCAAATCTCTTAATGAGTTCCTTGCAATATTTTGCTTGGTTGACAAAGATCCCATCATTTGTTTGTTTGGTTTGTAGTCCAAGAAAGTAATTTAACTCACCTATCATGGACATCTCAAACTCACTTTGCATATCAATAGAAAACTCCTTGCACAAAGATTCATTAGTAGATCCAAAAATTATATCATCAACATAAATTTGTACTAATAAGATATCATTATCCTTCTATTTTTATGAATAAGGTGGTATCTACCTTCCCTCGAGTGAAATTCTTTTCTAAAAGACATTTACTTAATCTTTCATACCAAGCCCTAGGATATCATTATCCTTCTTTTTTATGAATAAGGTGGTATCTACCTTCCCTCGAGTGAAATTCTTTTCTAAAATAGATTTACTTAATCTTTCATACCAAGCCCTAGGTGCTTGTTTTAAATCATAGAGTGCTTTCTTTAATCTATAGACATGGTCTAACTTTTGTGAGTCTTCAAACCTTGGAGGTTGTTCTACATATACCTCCTCTTGAATTAGACCATTTAAGAAAGCACTCTTGACATCCATTTGATATAGTTTAAAATTCATAATAGATGCATAGGCTAAAAGCATTCTAATGGCTTCTAATCTGGCTACAGGTGCAAAGGTTTCTTCATAGTCTATACCTTCTTCTTGGTTATATCCTTTTGCTACCAGTCTAGCTTTATTTCTAATTACTATACCATTTTCATCCAATTTGTTTCTGAATACCCACTTAGTTCCTATGATTGAATAATTTGAAGGTTTTTCTACTAATTCACATACATCATTTCTTTCAAATTAATTTAATTCCTCTTGCATAGCTACTATCCAATGATCATCTATAATGGCTTCCTTAAGGTTTTTAGGTTCTATTAATGAAACAAAAGACATATTATTGCATAAATCTTTGAGAGAGTGTCTAGTTGTTACCCCTTTTGAGATATCTCTGATGATGTTGTCAAGAGGATGATTTCTTGAGGTTTTTCATTCTTTGGGAAGATCATCATTTTCTTGGGCTATATCATCTTGAGCATCCCTGTTTTCTTCATATATCTTCCTTTTTAGATTCCTTTCTTGATTGTGCATATCTTCCAAAGAATCTGCAATATCATCAAGAAATTCCTTTCTCGGAGAGGTAATATTAGTTTCATCAAAAGTAACATGTATTGATTCCTCAATTGTCATGGTTCTTTTGTTTTATATCCTAAAGGCTTTGCTATGTAGGGAATAGCCAAGGAAGATACCCTCATCCGCCTTAGCATCAAATTTTCCTAGGCTTTCTTTTCCATTGTTTAGGACAAAACATTTACATCCAAAAACATGTAAATGAGAAATGTTTGGTTTTCTATTGTTAAAAAGTTCATATGGGGTTTTCTTTAGAATGAGTCTTATTAAGGCTCTATTCATAATATAACATGCGGTGTTGACTGCTTCTGCCCCAAAAATATTTTGGCAGTGGGGTGTCATTTAAAAGAGTTCTAGCAATTTCTTCTAAGGCTTTATTTTTCCTTTCTACTACTCCATTTTGTTGGGGTGTCCTAGGTGCAGAAAAGTTGTGTTCTATGCCATGTTCATCACAAAACATTTCAAAATCATTGTTCTCAAATTCACCTCCATGATCACTTCTGATGGAAATAATTTTGAGATTCTTCTTGTTTTGGATGACTTTGGCAAGTCTTCTAAATGCATGAAATGCATCATTTTTATGAGTAAGAAATAAAGTCCAAGTATACCTAGAATAGTCATCAATAATTACTAATTCATAGTAACTTCCACCAAAACTCATGACCCTAGATGGTCCAAACAAATCCATGTGCAATAATTGTAATGGTTGAGTGGTAGAAACAATATTTTTAGATTTAAATGATACTTTTCTTTGTTTACCTTTTTGGCATGCATCACATAACTTATCTTTTTCAAATTTTAATTTTGGTAAACCAATAACTAGATCTTTTGAAATTAATCTATTTAGATGATCCATGTTAATGTGAGCAATTCTCTTATGCCATAACCAAGGATCATTATCTTTACTTAGAAAGCATCTATCATTTTCAGATTTTTGTTTTAAATCAATAATATAAACATTATTTTCTCTGAAACCTATATGCTCAATATCTTTGTCATGCTCATGCTTGATAACACATTTTTCAGAATCAAAAGATACTTTATATCCTCTATCACATAATTGACTAACACTTAATAGGATATGCTTTAAACCTTCTACAAGTAACACATTTTCAATAGGAGTAGAGGAACTCGTACCTATTTTACCGACTCCAATGATTTTGCCTTTGTTGGTTTCGCCATATGTAACGTGTCCACTTTTCTTGGGGGAAATGGTTGTGAATTTGGATACATCTCCTGTCATATGCTTGGAACATCCACTGTCGATGTACCACTTCTTCCTTACAGATTCTTCTTTGTTGTTGTCATGAGATTTTGTCCTGAGACACAAGTTGACTTGGCCTTCATCATGATCTTGAAATAACCAATTCCTGAAAATACTTTTGAAAAACAAAGAATTTAAAGAGGCCATGAATCTTGAAGTTATTAAACTTTCTACAAGATACCTGCTCTGATACCACTTTTTGGATCAAGTGGCCTAGGAATAATTAAGAAGGGGGGGTTGAATTAATTATTGATATGCCTTGACAAATTAAAATCTATCCTTCTTAATGTTACTAGATTTAATTAGGCTTTTACTACAAAGTTAAGAAAGTAAAGAACAGTAATTGAAACTTAACCAAAAGTAAAATTGATAATTAAAAGTGCACAGCGGAAATTAAAAGTGTAGGGAAGAAGAAGACAAACACAAGAATTTCATACTGGTTCGGCAACAACCCATGCCTACATCCAGTCCCCAAGCAACCTGCGGTCCTTGAGATTTCTTTTCAACCTCGTAAAAACCTTTACAAGCAAAGATCCACAAGGGATGTACCCTCCCTTGTTCTCTTTGAACAACCAAGTGGATGTACCCTCCACTTGAACTGATCCATAAGAGATGTACCCTCTCTTGTTCTCAGTTACAACAACGCAAGTAGATGTACCCTCTACTTGTACCACAAAGGATGTACCCTCCAATGTGTTAAGACAAAGTTCTCAGGCGGTTAGTCCTTTGAAATATTTTGTTTAAGGGAAAGGGAAGAATCAAAAGAATTCTCAGGCTGCGTCGTTTTGAATTCTTTGAAAAGGGAGAAGGGAGACACAAAAGAATTCAGCCGGTTAGTCCTTTGTTCTTTTGGAAAAGGGAGAAGAGAGACACAAAAAGAATTCAGGCGGTTAGTCCTTGGCGAATTCTTTTTGGCAAAGGGAGAAGAGAATAAAAAGATATAGCACACTTTTGTTTTCTGTGAAAGAGCAAGGTTTGGAAACCAGAAAACGTAGAAAGCTTTTGGCAAAGGAAGAAGAAGAAAAATAAGTAGCAAAGGTTTCTCAAAAGTTGTTCTAAAGAATTTTTAAAAAGTTATTGAAATGCAAGTCAAGGTCTTGCTTTTATAGACTCTTCATGTCTAGTCAAGAAAACCATTGGAAGAGTTATAACCTCGAGAAAAACTTGAAAACCATTGGAAGAGTTACATCTCTTGATTTTTATTCAAAACTTGTCACTGGTAATCAATTACCAAAACCATGTAATCGATTACACAAAGCATTTTATGAAAAGATGTGACTCTTCACAACTGAATTTGAATTTCAACGTTCAGATACACTGGTAATCGATTACCATTATATTCTAATTGATTACACCATTTAAAAAACAATTGGAACGTTGCAAATTCAATTAAAAGCTTTTGAAATCAAACTTTGCCACTGTTAATCGATTACAAGAAATTGGTAATCGATTACCGGAGAGTAAAAACTCTGGTAACTTAGAAATTTTTGAGAAAAACTCTTTTAAAAAACAAAACTGTGCTATGTTTGTTTTTTGAAAAATCATTTCAATACTTCCCTTGTGAAGTCTTCTTGATTTCTTCTCTTGAATCTTGAATTCATCTTCTCTTGAAATCAAACTTCTCTTGATTCTTGAATCTTCTTAATTTCTTCTCATGAAACTTGAAATTAAACTTGATCTTGAACTTGTTGACTCAATCTTGAAATCATTCTCTTGGGCCTTTTGTCATCATCTTTGTCATCATCAAAACTACTTGAATCAACTTGATTCATCATCATGAAGCTTGCTTCTACAAGAATAAAGTCTTTTCTTTTAGAAAATGGTTTTTAATATGAAAGACAAAGTTGATACAACTCATTTCAGAAGAGAAGTACGCAAAATTTCATTATAATTCAAATTCATGTAGATGAAATTATTTTTTGAGTTACTAATGAATCTTTGTGTAGGGATTTCTCTAATCCTATGAAGAATGAATTTGAAATGAGCATGAGATGAGAACTTAAGTTCATTTTGGGACTTCAATCAAGAAGTATAGCAAAGGCATATATATTGATCAATAAAAGTACACTAAAAAACTTCTGAAGAAGTTTAAGATGGAAGGTGCTAAACCTATGAAAACCCTTATGCATGCTTCTATTCCTCTGAGCAAAGACAAATATGGTAAACTTGTAGATTAGACAATTTACAAAGGTATGGTTGGTTCATTTTTGTATCTGATTGTCAGTAGACTTGATACTACGTATAGTGTTTATCTGTGTGTTAGATTTTAGTCTAATCCTCAAGAGTTACATCTCAAAGCTGTTGAAAGGATCTTACATTATATAGTAGGTAAAACTAATCAAAGTTTTCTCTATAAGAAAAATCAAGATTTCAAGTTAGTAGGATTCTCTGATGCAATTATGCAGGAGAAACAATTGAAAGAAAAAGCACAAATGGTGGATGTCATTATATTGCACCTTGTCTAATATCATGGGCTAGAAAGAAGCAGAATTCCATTACTTTGTCAACAATAGAATTTGTGTATGTGTCTGTTGCAAGTTGTTGCTTACAATTGCTATGAGTAATGTGTTAGTTAGAATATTATTCTAATTTTGAAAACAATATGCATGTATATTGAGACAACACTAGTGCAATCAATCTATCCAAAAATCTCATACAACATTTAATGGCTAAGCATTTTGAAATAAGATATCACTTCATTTGTGATTATGAGCAAAAAGGTATTTTTGATATAAAGTATATCATCAATGGGCTGATATCTTTACTAAGTCTTTGTCTAAAGACCATTTTGTTTGTATTAGGGAACATTTAAAAATGGATGTTTATTAGACTAAATGATGAAAGCCTTTTTCTCTCAGACGATGGCATTATCTTATAGGCTTTCATTAATTTGGTTGGACTAACGTGTGTTCAAGTGTACACACAAAAGGAAAAATGTGTTCACAAAGATAAAAACATTTTGCCTTTCATTAAAAGACGTGCACCGCCCTTTTTGTAACGCCCTGAAATTTCACTAATTATAAATTGATGTTTAGTTTTATTTATGATGTTTTTTGATTATATGATTGATTTGAATGAGTTAAGGTATGGTGTGAATTATTCATGTGTGATTTCTTGATGTGGATGTTGAGTTATGGGGTGTTTTACTGACCTAAGTCAAAATTATGAGATTTCAAATTTTACCTAAACCTATTTTGGTAGAACCGCGATCCCGAACTTGTTACCCGTTGGATTGTCTTGAAACTTTGACTGCAGGTTCCTAACACATGTCCCCACAGGTTGACTGTTGGGATCTTTAAAATAACAATTTTGACCTCTCGCTTAGCGCGAGAAGTGCACTAAGCGCAATTCTAACTTGAGAGGGAATTGCGCTGAGCGCTAATTGTCACGCTTAGTGCGCAATTGGAATTGCGCTCAACGCAAATTATCGCGCTTAGCACCAAAAGTGGATTCTTGCATAGCGAGATCTGTAGATTATAAATACATTATTTAGCGTGAAAAACACAATTTTTCACTTTTTTCTCTCCAAACGCCCACCCAAGCCCTAACACCTCCTCCTCCACCACCCACGACCACCGGTGGCCACCACGAGCCATCGTTGCTTGCTGCCGAACCACCACACCAAGAGGAACATTTTAATAAGAGCGAAATCCTTAGAATTCACCTCAAGGATTCGGTGGAGAAAAATCCCTCAATCCTTTTTTTGGTAGCTTCTCTAAGGTAATCTTGACTTCTAAGCCTTTCTCCTAGTGTTAGTTAGGGCTTCTCTTAGTGTTTCTTGTGTTTTGGGTACTACAATAGAGTGTTTTTAGACTTCCTTTGAAAAACCTTGAAAATGAGACGTTGTAAAAGTTATCATTTTATAAAATTGATGTTATTTTTGTGACCTTCGCTGAACCCGGGTCACATTGGCATGACCAGAATTTCAAAATGATGTCTCCTTTTAGTAAAATCCGAAACACCCCTTAGCCCTTTATGTTTTGACAGGGGTAATTGACCCTGAATGTTGTTATTAACCTTGTTTTTGAAATCTATACTAAATTTCCTTCAATTTGGTATATAGAATGTTGTGTTTGGACTAACGAACGTAAATGAGAGAGAGGTCTCTGAGTGACACAAAGAGGAACTGATGGGGAACTCACGATAGCTGAATGGAGTTTATTATAATTTATGACTTTTGATACCATAGTTGGGGTCAGGGAACCTAACTACGAGGATGTATGCATGTCCCTGTTGCATGCTGGTTTTCAAGAAAAACAATGTTTTTGACTAATGGGATGCGATACATCTGTTATTGATAAATGACATTATTGTTTTTATTATACTTGTGTTGCCTAAAGACCTGGGGAGTGTGAATCTCAGGCATGAACTATATATGTATGTATATGCGGAATGTGATTTACTGATGATATTGCTATTGATGATATTAATTGATATGAGGTGACATTGATGTTTATGATAATGTTGATAGAGAATTATGTTGCTATTGAAGATGATATTGATAATAATTGATACGAGATGATGTTGGCATTTATGATAATATTGATATGAGATGATGTTGTTGTTGATGATTATGTTGACATGAGATGATGTTGTTGTTGAGAATGACATTGAGATGAAATGATATTGATGTTGAGAATGACATTTAGATGAGATGATGTTGATGTTGATATTGACATTGAGATGAGATGTTGTTGATGTTGAAAATGACATTGTGATGATGTGTGATGTGTATGTACATCGGGGGTGTAGTGACCATGATGGATATCCCTGGTGGGGGAAATAAAGTGGTTAAAGAGTTTTAAGCATCTCTGGAGGGGGATGACTTAGAATCTTTAATTATCCACAGTCAGTGCATTGATGGTGCCCATATTTCATACTTCATATTGCATGAAAATAGTATAAACTTTGTCAGTAAGTACTTGTAGTTTCTCATGAGGGGGAATACTTGTACTTGGGGCATGTCACTCAATTTGGAACTCCCTTGAGAATCAGGCTGATCACCATAGGGGAGGGGGGAGAGTTGCTTGTGCACGACAGGGTGACCTCGACACTTATTGCCTAGTTTTCCTAAGTGAGAGTGTCATGTGGACACACTCAGGCTATTTCCTGATGAATGGTATCACATTACATTTGAGAGTTAAGGTTAGGTGCATGCATCATACTGAGCATGATTGATTGGAATTATGGATGGATGATGACTACTTGTTGAGTGTATGTTGGACTAATGAATGTTTTGTATGATTATGGTATTTGTTAATGTTTTCTTACTAATGATGGTTATTTGATTTTTGTGTTAATTTCTTTTATAATAAACTCACCCTTGCAATTTTTGTACCGTGTGTTTGGTACTTATGATGATCGTGGACCTTTGCTTGTGGGAGTAGAAGGACAACAATAGAGTACGTGAAGTGAGATTCTTTTGTGGAGTTGTCAAGCCGACATGATGACGTTGCGATTATTTTGGGAGAGAGTTGTGTTTTGTTAATCAACTCCTCTGTAACTGGTTCTATAATTCTTTTTTTTCAATTATGGATGTAAATCATAGATTTAATTATATGTATGAACTAATTTACTTTCCATTATATGAATGATGTGTACTGAGTTACTATATACTCATTTAAGTAATTGTGCGTTGTTTGGTGAATGTATATCGCGAAAAATTTACTTTCATTTTTTATAAGCAAATTAACAGAGTTTTCATTTAAAAATTAAAATTTTCGTGATTTAGAGTGGTGATATCATAGCAATGAGGCGGGTCGTTACACTTTTCACCATGATTGAAAAACGGCTTTTGAAAAATATTAAATGAGATTTTAACCGTTATTGTTCATCTTTCTCTTTCTTTTCTAAACATATAAAAGGAGAAGGTGGACATCTAAAAGACTCTTTTGAAATCTTGAACTCTGACAACTCTTGTGTGCCTTTTTTTTCTTATGTATGAGGAATCAAATTTAAAAAATCACTTATTTTTCAAGAAAAAATTGATCTTTGTGAATAATAACACCCAAGAAGAAAGAGGCACTTGTAATCCCAGGCTTCAACAATGAAGAAGATGCCAAGAGAGTGCTTTTAGATGATTCTTTCATTCCTGAACGATGGAGAAGCTTCAATGGACTTGAGGAAGAGGGATTTGTTGTCAGAAACCTCTTTGATGAAGTAGGGTGGAGCAATTTTCTTGAAAACTTTAGTGTTTAGCACTATGGTCCATATGCTCTATTTTGGGGAATTACTCAACAAGAAGGAGTCAACATCAAACGTACTGTCCGAAGGAAAAAAAGTTATCATCTCTTTAGCAATCATCACTACTACGCCTAGGTGTTTAGAAGAAAGGTTGCTTTTTTACAAGGATTGCGAGAAGGAGATCACCAAGGAAACTGTACATAAGGTTGTGCAAAGCTCATCAGATTCTTGGGGACTACAAATCTTTCCTACATGTGCAGACTCATACATAGCTTTCTATTCAACATGGTTATGCCCATACTTGGGTCAATAGACTACGTCAGTGGTAGGGACAAATTCTGCATGTATAAGGTAATCGTGGGTGAGAAGATAAACTTACCAAAAGTTATCTTCTATTATTGGTTGCAAGCGTTCAAGGATAGGTTCAACCCCAAGGTAAAGAAGAACCATGTCCCTTATGGTATCCTTTTCAATCAAATCATGAGGGATGTTGGTGTTGATGTGTTTGGTATGGCACCATCTGGAGGGGCAACACAACATAAGGAGATAACCTTTGTGAAGATGGAGATTACTGATAATTTCCAAGAATATGCTTAGAAGCATATAAAAAGAAAGGTCAAGAAGGAGCCTAAGAAGGAACCATAGTTTGTGGCGGGTCAGATGATGGTAGCTCAAGATCAACCCCTTGATCTTGAATCTGGAGCATCATCTCAACAAACTCAGGGGGAGCAAACCCAATTCAAACGCAAACCACCTTAGACCAAGCCTAGCCAACCCAGATCCAAACTCCCAACCAAAAGAAAATACCCACCTTCACCACCTTCTGACCCTAAACCTTTAGTCCTATCTAAGAAACCCAAGAAAAATATATGTCTAATCCCAAACCTCCTTTCCCCAAACCTGCTAAAAAGAGGAAGGCCCTAGACTTTGAGTCTAAACCTGAATTTGAGCCCGCACCTAAAAGAGCAACCATTAAAATCAAACATCATCAACCTCAACCTACCCCTGTTGGATCGAGTGGCCTCAGAATAATTAAGAAGGGGGGTTGAATTAATTATTCCTAAACCTTTACTAAATAAAATTACTCTTCTAAGGCTTTTACTTATGTTGTTAAGAGAATAAGGAGTAGAAGAGAAACTTAACCAAAAGTATAAGCGGAAATTAAAATGCACAGTGGAAAGTAAAAGAGTAGGGAAGAAGGAGACAAACACACAAGAGTTTTTATACTGGTTCGGCAACAACCCGTGCCTACATCCAGTCCCCAAGCGACTTGTGGTCCTTGAGATTTCTTTCAACCTTGTAAAAATCCTTTTACAAGCAAAGATCCACAAGGGATGTACCCTCCCTTGTTCTCTTTGAACCTAGTGGATGTACCCTCCACTAGAACTGATCCACAAGAGATGTACCCTCTCTTGTTCTCAGTCAAACCCAAGTAGATGTACTCTCTACTTGTACCACAAAGGATGTACCCTCCAATGTGTTAAGACAAAGATCTCAGGCGGTTAAACCTTTGATACTTCGTGAATGGGGATACAAAAGAATTCTCAGGTGGTTAGTCCTTTGAACACTTTTGTATAAGGGAATGGGAATAATCAAAAGAATTCTCAGACTGTATCGTTTTGAATTCTTTGACAAGGGAGAAGGGAGACACAAAAGAATTCAGGCGGTTAGTCCTTCGTTCTTTTGGAAAAGGGAGAAGAGAGACACAAAAAGAATTCAGGCGGTTAGTCCTTGGCGAATTCTTTTTGGCAAAGGGAGAAGGGAATGAAAAAGATGAATAATACAAGCTTTCAAGGTTTATAAAAACCAAAAAACTTTGGAAAGCTTTTGGCAAAAGGAAGAAGAAGAAGAAGTTCAAAGAGACTCAGAAATCAATGTGGAAAACTTGCTTGTGAAAAGAATGAATTGGAAAAGATTGATTGATAGAATGAATGAATGAAAATGCAAAACAAAGTCTTGCTTTTATAGACTCTTCATGTCTTGTCAAGAAGACCATTTAGAAGAGTTATAAATTTTAGAAAAACTTAAAACTAATTTGAAAAAGTCAAAAACCTTTTGAATAGTTACATCTTTTGATTTATTCAGAAACAATCACTGGTAATCGATTACCAAATCAGTGTAATCGATTACACAAGGCTTTTATGTGAAAGGATGTGACTCTTCACATTTGAATTTGAATTTCAATGTTCAAAGGCACTGGTAATCGATTACAAAAACATTGTAATCGATTACAGCTTTTTGAAATTAATTGGAACGTTGTAAATTCAGTTTGAAAACTTTTTCAAATCCATTTTGCTACTGGTAATCGATTACAATAATCTGGTAATTGATTACCAAAGAGTAAAAACTCTTTGGTAAACATGTTTTGAGAAAAATCCATGTGCTACTCAGTTTTTGAAAAAACCTTTTTATACTTATCTTGATTAAGCTTTTTCTTGATTCTTGAATAGCCTTTTCTTGATTCTTGAATCTTGAGTCTTGAACCTTGATCTCTTGAATCTTGATTCTTGAATTCAACTTTCCTCTTGAATCTTGAAGTGTTCTTGATTCTATCTTGAACATCTTGAACTCATTCTTTGATTGACCTTTGAGCTTTTTGTCATCACCTTTGTCATCATCTTTTGTTATCATCAAAACATCTTTGAATCACTCTTGATTCATCATGAAGCTTTGCTTCTACAACCCCAACCTCGCCTCCCAAGCCACTAGAATCTGCTTATGAGATTCTTGAATCCTTACAACCTCAGCCAGCCTCACTACCATAGGAACAAGAATCTGATGTTGAAATTCTTGAAACTCCTACCCCTCATCCTTCACCCTCTCTAGCTCTTTTGTTCCAGTCTTCTTAACCTTCACCTCAACCTCACCCTCCACCCAAACCAGCTTCACCCCCACTAAGTAAAAAGGAAGTTGTTGCCTTGGGAAAGGCTAATAAGAATCCCTTGGCTAAATCAAGGAAGAAGGAAAAACTTGATCAGACCTTGGAAAGGAAGTAAGCTTCAAAAATAGAACAAGTCATCATAGTTTCTGTGGAGGCTTTATCTGCTAAAAAACATAAAACAAACCTAGTTGAGGATGTAAGATTTGTTGCCTTAACAGCGAAGGAATTTGAAGACATTCTAGAAGATTTTGTTCTGGAATCTCTAAAGGAATGTGAAAAGGCCACCATGATGAACATAGATCGTAAGCCTATCCTTGAAGAAGTGGTGCTAGAGTTTGTCATAGCTCACTCCGAGGATAAGCAAAGAAGAGCTAAGCTTGAAGAGCTTGAGCGAATCCAGTATGCAACAGAGCATGGAGCTGCTCTCATGTCTCTATATGCTGCTGAAAGACAAGCTAAGTAGTAGACTAGGATAGTTGATGAAGATATGGAGCCTAAAGAATGTGAGCATTATGAAGAAGCCTTACTCCACTTTGTCATTGAAGCATCCTTGAAGGAAGTTGAGGATGACATTGTTGAAATAGACCCTAAAGTTACACTAGTTCAACAAAGGCCAGTGTCTAATAAACAAGCTATTAATGTTGTTCTATGTGAAGAAATGGATGCATGAAAGATTAGACACTTGGAAAACATCTATGGGACTGTAGCGTCTATAAGTATTGCAGAAATGAAGAATGGTTTAAAGAGAAGGAAGATCCTTCATACCACTAAGGAGCCCATCAGACTGACCAATCACTTGCCAAACTCAATGACGTCTAATGAGGTCAGATCAACAACATTTGGATGGCTCCTACCTTTAAGGCCTTTGCCTCTACCTACACCTCCATAGACTGTACTTGTTGAGCCTCATATTAATGTCAAATTCTATCCTGGTATCGAAGGTCATAGAGTTTTGGAGTGGCAGACTTGCAACAGAGTCTGAATGGAGAAGGGTCAAGTCAGTTCTCATATTCTTCATCTAGAAATTCATCAAATGGAGCATGAAAAACTCAATCTTACCAAGCTCTGGAAATAAGTATTCTCAAGAATTGATCCCTTCAGCTATCCATCCTAGCAAACATTGCTTGAAGAAGAAGCAGATGTGCTTGGTATGTATGGGGCAAAGGAACTACTGCGTAAGGAATTTTCCATCAAACACACTGTCGCAACCTACCCTTTTGCGGGCGAGCGAGGCGAGGCTCACGGGTGCATCTTCCAAAGGAGGAAAATGCACGAAGTCGCCACCAACGTTTATTTGTGGAAAATGTCGGAAAAACCGAAGGAAACCGGTCATGAAGAATATTCCAGATTCGAGAGTTGTATTTACGTTTGAGGAAGGTATTAGCACCTCTCACGTTTGTCCCAAAGGACAAAAGCCTTAGATTAGAATTGTGTGAAATTATGTATCTAAACTTTTATTTCTTTTTTATTTTTGAGGTCGACAAAAGCGAGGCTCTTGCTCCTACGTACCCTCCATCGAAGAGGAAATCAGACCTACGTAGTTCTTTCAAAAGGGTGTGTCGCAACCTACCCTTCGGCGGGAGGGCGACGCGTGACTCGCGGGATGCGTGTTCCACGAAAGGAATACGCGCGGAGTCGCCACCAACGTTTATTTGAGGAAAACGTCGGAAAAACCGGAAAAGACGCGATCTACGAACTTTTAAGTGAAAGGTTCGGGAGTTGTATTTACGCGCGGGGAAGGTATTAGCACCCCACACGTCCGCCCCAAGGGACGACAGCCTTGACAGCCTTTAATCGAATGTGCAAACATGACTTTGATTTTTTATGTTCCCTTTTTATGTCTCTATATCCTTTATACCCTTTTTATATTTTCTCTTTTTGTGGTCGACAAGGGTGTTTCCCTTTGCTCCTACGTATTCCTCAATTTGGGATGAGAAAATCAAACCTACGTAGTTCTTTTTTATCAAGTGATTCTTTTTTACTTTAAGAGGTGATCATTTTAAGGCGTTGGACCTTAAAAATGATCCATTTTACTTAGTGAGAAAATGAAATGACAAACTTCAAAAGCCTATTTTTATGGACGAGCTTGACTAGGCGAATTGATTTTTAGCCTTTAGTTTCACTTTAGTTATTAATCAATTCGATTAAGAATGAGAAATCCCAAAGAGAAAACGTCCGATTGATTTTCCGCTTTATTTTACTAAAAGATGTCTTTTTGATTATTATATTATTTTTTACCTCTTTTTGATTTCCAACGTGGTTACGGCACGACCGAATGGTCGAAATTTATTTTAACCGAAGTTAATGGATAATACAATTCAAACGTTCGGTGGAAATTTATTTTATTTTTAAGTTAAGCGAGAAATGACTTAAGTAAAATGGCTCAAGCACGTCAACAGGGGGTATAAAAAGTAAACAAAACGAGAATAAAAATGCACGAAACACAATGTGGACCACTACGGGTACATAGAATGAATCGAAAAGCTTGGTTCGAGGTACTTACCCGTTGAAGATCGAAGAACGATGAAGAACGAATGAAGAACGTCGAAGAACGGTTGAAACCTTTGCGAAATTCTTCACGGAAAATGTTACCGAAACGTTTCGGAAGCGCCTCGGCTTAGATTTTCTTCACGGAAACGATTTTTCCAAGCAAATTCGAAAGAGAGAGAAGTGCCAAAGGGGCTGAACCCTTTTCTTCTTCACTTCCTCCCCTATTTATAGCAAAATAGGGGAGGTGGTTGCCGCCCAGCTCGCCCAGGCGAGCCAGGTTGCTTCCTCCAGAAGCAACAGCCTTCTGGAGGAATATTCTGGAGGGCCCAAGTGGGCCTGGGTGCTATTTGCACCCCCATTTTTACTAAGTACACCCCCCTCTGCTTTTTTTTGGTGATTCTTTTTTCGTAAAGCTACGGAAACTTACGAATCTCGTAACGATACTTGTTTTCTTTCCGTAATGTTACGGAACCTTGCGGATTACATAATCATCCCCTTTCTGACTTACGGAATGTTACGGAACCTCACTTAATTATGCAACGATGCTTCCATTTGATTTCCGGCGTGTCACGGAAACTTACGGATTGTGCATCAATATTTTTTTGGTTTTTCGGCATGTCCTGGAATTTCACAAATTGCCTAATGATGGGTACCAAGCACCTCACAAGGACCAAAGAAAGGTCGCATGTCATCAAGCAAAAGTCCCCGGACGAAATTAGGGTATGACAGGGTGAATCAAGCGATTCTTTTTACTTGGAAGGCAGTCTTTTTAAGGCGTTGGACCTTAAAATGATCCATTTTTACTTGGTGAGAAAAATTGAGGTATCAAACCTTAAAATCCTTTTTAGTTATTTTTTGCGGACGAGCTTGACTTTGTGAGTTGATTTTAGCCTTAGTTTCACTTTAGTTATTAGTCAATTCAATTAAGAAAGAGAAATCCCAAAGAGAAACGTCCGATTGATTTTTTTTGGTTTATTTTACTAAAAGATATTTTTTTATTATTATATTATTATTTTACCTCTTTTTGGTTTCCAACGTGGTTACGGCATGACCGAATGGTCGGATTTCATTTTAACAGAAATTAACGGATATTACAATTCAAATGATCAGTGGAAATTTATTTTATTTTTTGATTAGGCGAGAAATTGACTTAAGTAAATGACTAAAGCACGTCAAAAGGGGGTACGGAAAGTAAATGAAACGAAAATAAAAGTACGCAAAACAAATGGGGACCACCAAGGGTACATAGAATGAATTGAAAAGTTCGATTTCGGGAAATTACCGGTTGAAGACCGAAGAACGACAAAGAACGAACGACGAACGACGAACGACGAAGAACGGTTGAAAATCTTCGTGAAATCACCCACGGAAACTTTACGGAAGTGCCTCGGCTTGGATTTTCTTCACGGAAATAATTTTTCTCACTAATTTTAAGTGATCCCGAAATACCAGAAGGGCTGAATCCCCTTCTCCTTCACTCTTCCCCCTATTTATAGGAAAATAGGGGAAGAGCTTGCCACCCAGCTCGCCCAGGCGAGCCAGGTTGCTTCCTCCAGAAGCAACCGCCTTCTAGAGGAACATCCTGGAAGGCCCAAGTGAGTCTGGTTGCTATTTGCACCCCTTTTTTACTAAATACACCCCTTGCTTTTTTTGGTGATTCTTTTTCCATAACGTTACGAAACATTACGAATTTCGTAATGATACTTGTTTTCTTTCTGTAAGGTTATGAAACCTTACGGGTCACATAATTACTCCTTTTTTGGCTTTCGAAATGTTACGGAACCTCACAGATTGCGTAACAATGCTTCCTTTTGATTTCCGGCATGTTACGGATTCTCACGGATTGTGTAACAATGCTTCCTTTTGATCTCCGGCATGTCACGAAACTTCACGTATTGTGCAACAAAGGGTGCCAAGTACCTCAAAGCGGTCAAACAAAGGTTGCATGCCATCAAACATTGGTCCCCGGACGAAATTAGGGTATGACAATTGTTGCAATCCTACCCGGCATGGGCATTGGATAAAAGACTCCAAGTAGATTGGGCCAGAGATCCAAGGGAAGGCCCTAGGGTTCTCATGAGCCTTAGGGTAGATTTTGAGCCCATGGGCTAGGTATGAGCCCGCTTATCTTTGTAAATATTAGAATAAGTTTTTCCTTCATTTGGGCCTTGTATTTTGGTCATTCTAGTAGTATAGGGTTTTTGCCTTGTATTTCGAGGCATTTTGAGTAGTCTTTGTAGTAGTGACTTTTTTGTATTTTCATGTATTTTTTCATGGGGGTGAGCTTCGCTATTATAGGGGGTTTGTAGTTAAGCTCTAGCTTCTCATCTCAAGGAGGTGAGCTTAGCTATTAGAAAGGTGTGTGTAGCTAAGCTCTAGCTTCTTTAGGAATCTTCTCAAGGAAGCTCCTCAAAGAGGTGAGCTTAGTTATGAGAGGGGTGTGTGTAGCTAAGCTCTAGCTTCCCAAGGAAGTTTTCTCAAAGAAGCTTCTCAAGGATGTTTTCTCAAGAAAGATTCTCAAGGAAGCTACCTAGTCTATAAATAGAAGCATGTGTAACACTTGTTGTAACTTTGATGAATGAGAGTCTTGTGAGACACAACTCAAAGTTCAACTTCTCTCCCTTTTTTCTTCTTTGAATTTCATGCTCCCCCCTCTCTTTTTCTCTCCCTCTTTCTTTTCCTCCATTGAAGCATCCTCTCCAAGCTTCTTATCCAAGGCTCATCTTGGTGGTGAAGCTCCTTCTTCCATGGCTTATTCCCTAGTGGATGGCGCCTCCTCTCACCTCTTCTCCTTTGTCTTCCGTTGCATCTCCATGGTGGAAAATCACCATTAAAGGACCTCATTGAAGTTCAAAGATCCAGCCTCCATAGAAGCTCTACAAGCAAGCTTCCATCAACAGTTTACCCTCTTCACTTACCTTTTATCGGAGATAAGAGGAAAGCAAAGATAAAACACTGATTTCGTCCGTCTTCGTCATCTTTGTGATTAGTCTATGACGACTCTCGTCTCTCCTTCTTCTTTCCCTGCACAACACAAAACAAGCACAAACAAAAAACACCAATAACATAATATATACGTATACACATGTTTGGCGAAGGAACCGATTAGGAAAATAACAAAAAAACATATTTTCCAGACACCGGAGGCTCCGTGATAACGGAGGACGCATGAACAATGCTAGGAAATCAATTCATGGGGCTCCGAATAGGATGGTGGAGGATACACGAACAATGCTAGGCAATCAATTCGTGGGGCTCCGGACTTGATGGTGGAGGACGCACGAACAACGCTAGGCAATCAATTCGTGGGGCTCCGGACTCGATGGTGGAGGACGCACGAACAACGCTAGGCAATCAATTCATGAGGCTCCGGACTCGAAGGTGGAGGATGCATGAATGACAATCAATTCATGGGGCTCCGGATAAGATTCGTTGGTGGAGGATGCACGAACAACGCTAGGCAATCAATTCGTGGGGCTCCGAACTCGATGGTGGAGGATGCATGAATGACAATCAATTCATGGGGCTCCGGATAAGATTTGTTGGTGGAGGATGCATGAATGACAACCAATTCATAGGGCTCCGGACTTGATGGTGCAGGATGCACGAACAACACTAGGCAATCAATTTGTGGGGCTCCGGACTCGATGGCGGAGGATGCATGAATGGCAATCAATTCATGGGGCTCCGGATAAGATTCGTTGGCGAAGGATGCACAAACAGCGCTAGGCAATCAATTCGTGGGGCTCCGGACTCGATGGTGGAGGATGCATGAATGGCAATCAATTCATGGGGCTCCGGACTTGATGGTGGAGGACGCACGAACAGCGCTAGGCAATCAATTTGTGGGGCTCCGGACTCGATGGTGGAGGATGCATGAATGACAATCAATTCATGGGGCTCCGGATAAGATTCATTGGCGGAGGATGCACGAACAGCGCTAGGCAATCAATTCGTGGGGCTCCAGATAAGATTTGTTGGCAGGACCGAATAGTCCACTGGGTTGTTTCACCTAAAAGGCGAACACGCTTTAGCACGGAAAAATAAATCATTCACGAGAGCACCATATTTTAGAGAAACAATATACTCATGCCAAAAGTAATTTTCCTTGTAACCGAAAATGAAGGGCAGGATGTCAACATTTAGCTTTTAAATGAACATTCAGGGGAAACGTCGGGTCAAACTGAAACTGGGAATAAAATCACTCATAGTGTCTAAAAACTCACACAGGTAAGTGTTTTACCCTAATCCCAAACCATAGCTACACCATGACTTTATTTTGCACATGATTTCCTATCGAACCAAAAGATCACACACACGATCACGGATCAATAGGATTTTCTCGAGGGTAGTGTTTTTGGAGAGGAAACTGAGTGTTTCGGTCTTTTCCTCTTTGTTTGTGTGGGGCGGGATATCGCCAGTCGAGAGCGACTTTGAATGGCAATCCCAAAGGAAGAACTACTTCAAAAATGGGTTTTCCTTTGCCGGCAGTCATTTACCCTGCCGAAAATTTATCTGGTCAGAAGATCTTTTGTTTTCTTTACTGGTTTCCTGTATTGATCGGGAATTATTCTGTTTTTCCTTCGATCTTTTTCTTTTTACTTTCTTCAGATCTTCGATCGGGAATCCTTCTTTTCCTTTTCTTTTCTTTCTTTTCATTTCTTCCTTTCCGATCTTTGATTGGGAATTCGGGTTTTAGCATTCGTTATTCGCTCTCCCTTGAGGAGATTCTGCTGTCCTTTTCTTTGGGGGAAAGGATGAGGATTCTTTTCATGGGTCAAGGTTCAAAGTAGCTTAAGGTTGTGTCTCAACATGGTCTTTTCATCGTGCGAGCCCGATTTTGATATCTGGGGCAAAACAAATTCGTGTGTCAAGGTGTCGGTCTCAGATTGAATTTCCATATTATTTCCACGAGGCACGCGTAACAATGATGATTTGGAAACAACGTGCAAAATTAGTCATGGCTACAGCTAGGTGGGTACTCAAGCATCCAGTTTATGGCATTGTGATACTAAGGCTTGGGATTTACACAAGTAGACCCAATATTTCCAAATTATGTTCTTTCATCGGTTCAACGAATCCATCCATTCTTATCTCGGTTATTCTGGAAAATAAACTCTTAGCGTCAGTCTCTTATTTCCAAAAGATATGTTTGCTCTCTACGAATGATTTATGCTTCCTATGACCATAACATGCCGACCTTCGAGGTCTTTCTTTCTTTTTCTTTTTTGTTTCATTTTTTATGTTTGCAAAAACTATACATCCATCGCCATATATGAGAAAAGCTTTTCTTTGTACACCTACATTCCTATACACGACAAACTTTTTCTATATACACACGTATTAAAAACTCTTTCTCTTTATATCAACACGGTCCATATAAAAACTCTATTTCTGTTAAAAGATTTCTTTTCGTTTTTCAACATACACTCGTGGTTTATACAAAAATTTCTTTATATACACTCATTACTCACACACAAGAATTTCTTTTCACACCTTATTTACACACACACAAAATCTTTCCATACATTTTTTTACATATAAAAAACTCTTTTCTTTTCTTTATATATAGACATGACATTTGTTCACAATGCCTCTTTCTTTTTTCTATTCTTGGCGTTATCATGATTTTTGTTCGTTTTATTTTTAGGACGACGTTCCTAAAGGAAAACTCTACAAGGTTCCGGAATTTCAACAAACATTATCGACAATAACGAAGTAAGCACTAACGCAATAGTCCAAACAAAATGTATGCACAAAACAAAAGACAATCGAAAAAACAAAACAAACGTTAGTCCTTCAAGTTATAAATTTAAAATAATATGTAACAGATAAAAGAGGAAACATAAAAGAGAATATGAATTTGGGGATCTCCCGATCACGTGGCTCCACTCCCTCCCAAGAAACTGAGTAAATATGTCATCTCCTCATCCATGCGGGCCTCCTCTACATCACCGGGAGCCTCTGCAGGCGCCTCCCCTGCCTGGGTCTCAGGCCAATCTTCGGGCCATGCAACCTCAGCCCTGAACTCATTAATAATTAATTCAACCCCCTTCTTAATTATTCCGAGGCCACTTGATCCAACAAAAAGAAACAAGATTGAAGCAAAACCACAAAAAGAACGGTAGCGGAATGAAACGACAACGAAAGGATAAAAGAGAAAAGGAAAATAAATAAAGAAAAAGTCACGATAAAATTGCACACTCGATCAAATGGCTTAACTCGCTAACGCGTTCCCAATGGAGTCGCCATCTGTCGCAACATGGACCATGACTGGACGTCGAAATAAAATTAATTAGATAAATAAATTGTTTTCCAAAAATTGGAAAACTTGGGGAGTCGCCACCAACGCTTATTCAAGGAACATGCTGGAAAAATTAAAAAAAAAAGGATAAGGAAGGGTCTATGGTTTAAGGAAAAAGATTTGGGAGTCGTTTACGCACGGGAAAGGTGTTAGCGCCCCACATGTTTGTCATGAAGACAACACAGCCTTTAATCGAGTGTGCTAAAAAAATAAAGTGACTTCTTAATTATTAACTTCCCTTGAGAACATGAATTATGTTTTTTATATTTTTTTTTGTTAATTTAGCAAAAAGATAGAATTTTTTTTATCTTTTTGGGAAAAAAGAAGAAGGAAACTTTATGTTTTTTTAGTTTTTAAGGTTGACAAAAGGTTTGCTCTCGCTCCTACGTATCCTCAGGTGCAATGAGAAAATCATACTTCCATAGTTCTTTGAAAAAAAGCGTTTGGGCGTTGGGTTGATTTTATTTTTTTGAAAGATTTTGGTTTTATGATAAACTTTGTGAAGCCAAGTAAGTTGGAGACCTAGCACAACATTCACAAAATTTAATCACATTTTATTGAAACACTACCAAGCAAGTCGAAGACCCAGCATGGAGTGCGTGTAACATTGAGGGATTATTTATTTGAGAATGTTACCATTTTTAGAAAAGACTTTAGTTTTGTGGTAAACTTTGTGAACTTAAGCAAGTCAAAGACCCAACATGTCATTCACAAAATTTACTCACACGTTATTGAAACACCACCAAGCAAGTCGGAGACTCAACACGGAGTGCACAAAACGTAAACGTTTACTAAAGAAAGCTAATGCGGATTTGCAAAAATAAATAAATAATTGACACAATGATAGGAAATCAAATAAATAAAATGGGAATAGAAGGATAACATAGAAGTGGGGATTACACTTAGTAATTAAGGATGTGGGATTGAAACGTGGGGAAAATAAGATGAATAACGAGATATTTACAATACAATATTAATTAAACTAACTAACAAGGCAATGATAAAAAGAAAATCACATTGAAGAATAAATGATATAAACAATAAAGAAATGCAATGAAATAAAGAGTTATTCAATAATGTGTATAATTATTTTTATTTATTATTATTTTATTTATTTATTATTTTTTTCAAAGCCAAAGGATTGATGTTGACTTAGTCAACACAGACGGGGTGCTAACATGGCAGGCCAAGTCACCATCCTAAGTGGCAGGGTGTATACATAAAGAAACGGGGTGTAACCATCAGTAATTTTATTTTACTTCTCAAGAAAATGGGTTAGGCTCAAATGGAAACAGGTGCATGCGTTGAATAAGGGAGTGTAAATAGTGGTCTTCATTTTATTCCAGACTCCATAAAAACGGGCTAGGCCCAAAACAAAAAAAAGGTGCACATGTTAAAAATGGAGTGTAGATAACATTTTGGCAACTGCTTGGGGCACCCAGCATTTTGCTGGGACACCTAGCAATTTTTGAAAATGCCAAAAATACCCATAAATAGCAGGTTCTATATTTCATTTCTACAGTGCCTTTTTTCTGCAAAATCTCACTCCCTTAGTGTAAGTTGCTTCCATTAGCTTCCATTAGCCTCCTTTTTTGAGGGTTTTTTTCTCTGATGGTGTATGTGCGTTGTTCACGAGTATACGGTGAAGTTGGGTGGTTATTCATCGCCAGAGAAGAAGAGGTACGTAAATTTTTTTAAAAAACATACGAATTGACGATCCGTATGAGCAGACAATCCATATGGACATACGGATCAACAATCCATATTGGCAATCCGTATGAATCATACGGATTGCTGATTCATAGGCTTTTTTTAAAAAAATTGTAAATAATTTTTTTTGATTTATTTATTTAATTTGTTTTGTAGTGTAATTTTTTTGTAATAGTTTTAGCAATTTTAGAAATATTGATTTGGTGATATTATTTTATAGTGGTATAAAAATAATAAAAAATGTATTTATTAATTAGATTGGTAAAGCAATGATAATATATATAAACTTTTAAAAATTGCTAAAACTAACATTAGATTGCTTAAAAATTAATTTAGTAATTAATTGAAAATAATTTGGTAATTAGATTGGTAAAAATAACATTAGATTGCTAGAACAATTTTTTGTATACATTTATAATATTTACTAGAATTGATAATTAAACAATTTTGAACTGGATGATGTATTTAGATGTTTATTATAGTGATTGAAAATTAGACAAATATGATATTTAAGTGAATGATGTATTTACATATTTATTACAACAATTGATAATTAAATAAATTTGGTATTTTATTGAATGATGTATTAATTAGAATTTATATGATATTTATTGAATGATGTATTTATTAGAACTTATTTGATATTTTAATGACGATATGTAGTGAAAATGTAGTCTGTGGCTATATGATGTACAATACATTTTTATTTATTTTGTAGAGCTATATTTGTGTCGATAACAAATGAGGTGATTGTATAATTTTTTTTAATTTGTATTTTGTTTATCATTGAATTTGTTAAATGTTTTATTAAGATGGACAAAGAACAGTGGATATATGATAGTATCATGTCTGAAGAAGTTGATATGAATGTTGAAAATGAAGAAGAAGCTGGTGTGAAAGTAAAACACATTGATTGCTCTGATGCCTTTAATACTTCTCAAGTATTTGCCTAATTTGTTGTTGGTACAGTAATTATATTACATAAATGTTCATTGATCTCAGATCTTCTTTGAATTGCGTTATAGTTGTTTGTTACCCATGATGAAGTTTTACATTGGGCTCAATCAGTGGCTCATGAAATTGGATTTATTGCAGTGATAATGAGGTCAGACACAAATACTGGTGTTAGAAGGTGTCATACCCTAATTTCGTCCGGGGACCTTTGCTTGATGACATGCGACCTTTCTTTGGTCCTTGTGAGGTGCTTGGCATCCATCATTGGGCAATTTGTGAAATTCCAGGACATGCCGAAAAACCAAAAAAAATATATTGATGCACAATCCGTAAGTTTTCGTGACACACCGGAAATCAAATGGAAGCATCGTTGCATAATTAAGTGAGGTTCCGTAACATTCCGTAAGTCAAAAGGGGGATGATTATGTAATCCGCAAGGTTCCGTAACATTACGAAAAGAAAACAAGTATCGTTACGAGATTCGTAAGTTTCCGTAACTTTACGAAAAAAGAATCACCAAAAAAGGTAAGGGGGTGAACTTATCAAGATAGGGGTGTAAATAGCAATTCAAATCTAGGCCCTTCTAGAACATTTTGGAAGTTGGGTTGCTTAAGGAGGAAGCAACTGGACGGCAAGCTCCTCCACGTTTTTGAAAAATGGTTTTCGGGGCTTCCGCGGCTTCCGTAATACTTCCGTAAAATTTCCGAAAACCTTGGGTAAGCATATTCCACTTAACATTGGTAAAAGGGAAAAGAAAAAAGATGAAAATCAAATTCGAAAACAGTTCCGTAAGGCTTCCGTAACTTTTCCGTAAAATACGAAAAGGGGGGTGAACTTAGTAATTCGGGTGCGCTTAGAAATCTTCTTCATTAAGTCTTTGGGCGGCAAGCACCTCCATTTTTTTCTATAAATAGGGGAGGGGGGAGCTGTTTCAAAATGTTCAAGACCCCTTTGGCTATGCATTTCGGCTATTTTGGGCAAAAACACGTTTTCGTGAAGAAAAATCAAGTCGAAGTACTTCCGTAACGCTTCCGTAAGCGATTCTGTGGAAATTCTTCATCGTTCTTCACCGTTCTTCATCCGTTCTTCGTTCTTCAACGGGTAAGTTTTCGAATTCGAGACTTTCAATTCATTTCTTGTTTTGTGTACTTTCACTTTAATTTCGTTTACTTTCAGTTTTCTTTTCTTCCGTTTTTAACGTGCTTTAACCATTTATTTAAGCCGTTTTCTCGTCTAATAAATGATAAAATGAATTTCAACCAATCATTTGTGTTGTAATCTCGTTTAATCACTGTTAAAACGAAATCTAACTGATCGTTCACGCTATAACCTCGGTTAAACCAAAAAAAGTAAAATAATAATAAAATAATCAAAATATCTTTGAATAAAATAATAAAAAAAATCAATCGGACGTTTTTCTTTGGAAGTTTCCTTGAATGAATTGATTAATAACCAAAGTGAAACTAAGACTAAAATCAACTCACAAATCAAGTTTTTTTCCGAAAAATCACTAAAAACCGTTTTAAGGTCCAACGCCTTAAACGGTCCTCTTTGCTTTTATCGGTTAACATGGACCGTTCAAAAGCATAAAATCAACATGTGACTTTACTGCTTTTGCAAGAACTACGTAGGTCTGATTTCCTCATCGCAATTGAGGATACGTAGGAGCAAAAGCCCCGCTTTTGTCGACCACCCCAAGAGATCGTTAATGGTCCAAATGCCTTAACGTTTCTCTCCTTTCAAAAACAAGAGATCGTTAATGGTCCAATGCCTTAACGTTTCTCTCCTTTCAAAATCAAAAGACCGTTTAATGGTCCAACACCTTAAATGACCTTTTGTTCAAATAAAAAACATATTTTGCAAAAAAGACAAAAAACAAACTTAAACCAAACACTTTGTTCCGAAAAAACTACGTAGGTCTGATTTTCTCATCCCAAATTGAGGAATACGTAGGAGCAAAGGGAAACACCCTTGTCGACCACAAAAAAGAAAAAATATAAAAAGGGTATAAAGGATATAAGGACATAAAAGGAAACGTAAAAATCAAAGTCATGTTTGCACATTCGATTAAAGGCTGCCGTCCCTTGGGGCGGACGTGTGGGGTGCCAATACCTTCCCCGTGCGTAAATACAACTCCCGAACCTTTCACTTAAAAGTTCGTAGATCGCGTCTTTTCTGGTTTTTCCGACGTTTTCCTCAAATAAACGTTGGTGGCGACTCCGCGCGTATTCCTTTCGTGGAACACGCATCCCGCGAGTCTCGCGTCGCCCTCCCGCCGAAGGGTAGGTTGCGACAGTTGGCGACTCCACTGGGGACTGTTTTTAGAGAGTTAGGCCATTTAATCTTGTGCAATGTTTTATCGTGACTTACCCCTTTGTTAGTTTCCATTCATTATGTTCTTGTGTATATAAACTCTTTATTGCTTTTAGTGCGTTTTAAAATGTATGCATGAGGTAAATATTTATTCATTTCATGCACACAAACACCAACACTATTTGCACACACTGTGAGTTTGAAAAAGGGCCCTATACCCGGGTTCATGGGAACATAAGGAGTGGAGGTGAATCTGTGATCATGCTAGGTCTCCGACTTGCTTGATTACAGTGAACCCTCATCTAGAGCTTTTCTCTTTGAAAACTTATTGTTGCTAGTAGTCCCTACTGCTGCAATATGTTCTTCGAAGAGAATGATACCTCTAGAAACCATCAAGAGAGATATGACTACCTTGGGGGTTATCACTAAAAGCCTAGTTAGCTCTCTCCCTTATAGGTCCCTTAAATAGGGGCACGGAGCAAACACGCTGCGTGCCATTTTTCACACTGCCATGCATAAGTGTCATATACCCTTTTACTTATATTCAGTGAGTATTGTCATACTATGTACATTCCCTTGTTGCGCCTTTCGCATATGCATCGCACATGGGTTCTGTCTTGATCCCCTCTGTAAACAAACCAACGAAGGATCCGTGTCACCGTTTTAAATACATACGTTGGGGCACTTTGCTACCCCTAGACGTTGTATCTAAGAAGGAGACAGTTTCTCGGGCTCCCGTATTCGTAAATTGCATCTGTGTCATATGCATTTCTTCATGCATTCATCCATTCCACCCATGATAGATGTCAGAGTTTTGATTCGCACTAGATTTTATTTCACTTTAGTAAAACATGGGATCAAGTCAAAAGCCTTCGCTTAAAAAGAGGTTCTATCAAGTCAAAATCAAGAGCTTAGAGGTCACTAGTTTAGGAGAGTTGGGGCAATTAATGGGTCAACTTCAACGGTAAGCCTTCCGCAAAGCCTATGGTAAGATTTGGGACCTAGCTAGGGTAGAAGTCTCCATGGAACCGATTGCATCCCTTTCCCAGTATTATGACCAGCCCCTAAGGTGCTTCACATTTGAGGACTTCCAGCTAGTGCCGACTGTGAAAGAGTTGGAAGAAATCCTGGGATGCCAACTAGGAGGAAGGAAGCCATATCTTTTCTTTGGGTTCTATCCCTCCACGACAAGAGTTGCCAAGGTAGTGAAAATCTCAGCACAAGAGTTGGAACGTCTAAAGCAAAACAGAAATGGAGTAGTCGGAGTACCAAGGAAGTGTTTGGAGGAAAGGGCAAAGGCCTTGGAAAATCAAGGCGAATGGGCTTTCTTTTATTGACATCTTGGCGTTTTTTATCTTTGGAGTTGTCCTCTTTCCGAATATGGAAGGGTTAGTGGACCTAGCAGTGATTGACGCTTTCCTCGCCTTTCATCATGGCAAGGAAAGCCCGGTCGTCGCCATTTTGGCCATGTATGACACGTTCGACCGGGGATGTGAAAAGAGCAGCGCAAGAATTGCTTGTTGTGCACTGGCTCTCTATGTGTGGCTGGTTTCACACCTTTTTTCTCCAAGAAGGTAGGCCCGTCTATCCGCTACAAGGTCACCGCTCGTGCGTCGAAAAGGGAAAGGGTAATTGATTCATTGCACCAAGAGGCAACAATGTGGACGGACTGATTTGCTCTTACTTTGAACAGGAGTCAAGAACTTCCCCGATTGCTAGCCAAGGCCAAAGCAGTGGCGGACACCTACTCCGCCCCCGAGGAGATCCACGGACTTCTCAGCTATTGTCAGCATATGATAGACTTAATGGACCATATGATTAGAAACCGCTAGGAAGTTTGTATTGTCGCTCAGATCTTGACTAGTTATAACTTTTTGAAAAAAATGAGTTTATCCCACGTTTTTACTCCAAAAATCAGTGCGAATCAAGTCACTCCCACATTTTATCTCTAGCATGCATTGTATGTTGGTCTCGTCCTTTGTCACGGGAAGCCGGAAGGTCCATATCACCTTCTTAATTGTACACATGGGGCACTGCGCCCCCAAATGCGCAAGTAAGAAGAGATAATTTTCCGGGCTCTCGTGTCCGTAAAATGCATTCATATCATGCATCGCATAAGCATCTCTTCATAATATCATAATGAACATATCGTTCCTGCATTTGTCCGTTATCATATTCCAGCCTCACATTTTGCATGAGTCATTGCATCATCATATGCGTTCAACATACTTTTTGTTTGCTCATACATGATCCTTGTATTTTCCTCTACAAAACAAAAACAAAAAAAAAGGGAAGTACGAAAATTCACGCTGCATTCTTAGTTGCATATATTCGGTACCATGAGCCAACCATGTTGGGATCATAAACCCATTTCACTTAAAAACAAAATGATTGAACATGGTACCTAATGCATGTTTAACTAAGAAAGGATGTTTCTTCGGGCATCTCAATTTCATAATTACATTTTCCATGCATAGCTTAAAGTATGCCCGAGTCATTCATCCCTATGAGATGTTGTTGAAGTATTGGCGATCAGAATTGCCATTCCTTGGATTACGGGGTTGAACCAAGCTCATGCTTTTACAAAAAGGTTCATCAAGTCAAGTTGAAATATGGAAGTAACCGTCTTGCAAAATTGGGGCAAAAGATGAATCGAGTCACATCACTGCTTCATCTACTGCCAAACATATTTAGGATTGTTTATGTCCTTGTTACTTCCAGTTTCACCTTGACAAAGATGTCATGGACCATGTTGAAAATCTAAATTGATTCAACCCCATATCCTGCGTAAAAATTCGCAATACTTCAACTGTACATCATTCGCATACATCCATGCTTTTCATTGGTTGCATTGCTCATTGCATTCTTTCGTTGAAAAATAAAATAAAATAAAATAAAATGAACTTAATCATTGTTATCAAAAAGAAAAGGACACGCTTTACGGCACCCTTACCGAACTCGTGCTAGAGCTAGAGTAATGGGTGAAGCAGAGGAGGTGCAAGAGAAGATGAAGGCCGACATGGAGGCCATGAAAGAGCAAATGGCCACAATGATGGAGGCCATGATGAGCATGAAGAAGATAATGGAAGCCAATGCGGTTATAGTTGCCGCTACTAGCGCTGTCGCTAAGGTGAACCCGATGCTCCCATCTGGCCTCAAGCAAATGAATCATCCAACCTCAAATATGGTAGGCAAAGATTTGGGAAGTACGGATGACCCCATGATGTGCAAATTCAAAACAAGCACGCCTTCCCGCCATATGGTTTGCCTCCCAAACTATACACCACCCAATGTGGTGTACATTCCCAATGAGGATGTCAATAACTCCACTCCCATACTCATTAAGAGCCAACAACCTCAATCTGATCATGCACATGTCTCTCGACCCATGGAGGAGACACATGAAATTCCCCACCACGATCTAGCCAACTTCGAGCCTTGCCTCGAATATGCTGCTGAAGGGCAAGCAGTTGGTGGTATACCCCTGCAAAACACTTTGGAGGGCCCTCAATATCATCCACAACCACAACCCTCACGTTCCACAGCGGTTAAAAACCCTCATGACTATGGCAGGAATGGGAAAGTTGGATCATCTAGAGGAAAGGCTCAGGGCCATTGAAGGAGGTGAAGATTATGCCTTTGCTAACCTAAAAGAGTTGTTCCTAGTACCCAATATCATCACCCCTCCCAAGTTCAAGGTGCTGGACTTTGACAAGTACAAGGGGACTACTTGTCCCAAGAACCATCTAAAGATGTATTGTCAGAAGATGGGGGAATACGCAAAAGATGAGGAATTGTTGATACATTCCTTCCATGAAAGTCTTACTGGGGTAGCTGTTACCTGGTACACTAACTTGGAACCTTCCCGAGTCCATTCTTGGAAGGACCTAATGGTTGCCTTTGTTAGGCAGTATTAGTACAATTTTGATATGGTTCTGGATAGGATGCAACTACAGAACATTTGCAAAAAGGGGGACGGATCTTTCAAAGAACACGCCCAAAAGGTGGAGGGATCTGGCGGCCCAAGTGGTACCCCCAATGATGGAAAGGGAGACGATAATCGTGATGGTAGACACATTATCGATACTCTACTATGAAAAGATGGTGGGCTACGCACCCTCAAAGCTTTGCGGATTTGGTCTTCGCCAGTGAAAGGATCGAAGTGGATCTGAAAAGAGGCAAATTTAATCATCCTGCTTAGACGAATGAGAAAACTGGGGCAAATAAAGAGGGTGAGGATGAGGGAGAAACCCATGCTGTGACTGTCATTCCTATACGGCCAAGTTTCCCACCAAACCCAACAATGTCATTACTCAGTCAATAACAAACCTCCTCCTTACCCACCACCCAGTTATCCACAAAGGCCATCCCTAAATCAACCACAAAGCCTGTCTACCGCACTTCCAATGACGAAGACCACCTTTAGCACAAACCAAAAAAAACACCAACCAAGAAATGAATTTTGCAGCGAAAAGCCTGTAGGATTCACCCCAAATTCCGGTGTCATATGCTAACTTGCTCCCATATCTACTTGATAACGCAATGGTAGCCATAACCCCTGCTAGGTTCCCTCAAACCCCCATTTTTCTGAGGATATGACTCGAACACAACATGTGCACATCGTGGGGGAGCCCTGGGGCATTCCATTGAGCACTGTATGACCCTCAGGCGTAAGGTGCAAGGTCTAATTGATGCGGGCTGGCTGAAATTTGAGGAGAATCGCGTGTAAATCCTGACATTGACAAGAGATGCCACACATGGGGCAATTTTGAAAACTGTTGTTAGATGTCTCTAATGACTCATCAGGATTTTCAAGTGCAAGCCATTGGTCAGTTTGCTCAAGCGACCTGTGCTCCTGAGTTTGGACTTCCAAGACCGTTCAATCAGAGATTACTCGTCTTGCACGTTGGTGGGGTTGCCGTAAAACAATGAGTAAAGTTCAAAACAAATAAGTTTCAAAATAAAAAATAAGTTTCAAAATAAAAAAAAATAAAAAGGCATTTGATTGACTGTGTTTTCAAGTAAAAATATAGACGTTCATGTGACTTCATTTTATCATCCTGGAAAGTTTGTCTTTTTAGAGAGAAGTGAGTTATCAAGAATAGGATGTTGGACAAATGGCCTCAGAAGAAGAGGGGATTGAATTAAGATACGAATATTATTCCCCAATTAAACTTTCACTCTCTCTTTTCGGATTAACAATGCACATAGGGACAACCCTTCCCTTGTGTTCAAGAATCCCCTACAACAAGAGACCCACGGTCTCTTAATCCCTTTTCAGAAATAAGAAGTAAAGAAGAAAAGGTCTCTCTTAAAAGAGGTAGATTGTAAAATGAAGATCAATCAAAAATTCCTTATTGAATATGCAAGTGGTTGACCAAAGAATCTTTTTGAGAGGATAAGACATTTCAGTTCAGAAAAACTCTTGATCTTTTGAGAGGGTAAAACTGTTTGGGCAATGAAAACTCTCTTTAAAACATTTGAATGGCCATTCATAAAACATTTGAATAGATATGTCTCTTGGAAATTATTTTCTGAAAATCCCCTCTGGTAATCAATTACAAGACTTATGTAATCGATTACAGGTTTTAAAAATTTGAATTAAAACATTTTCAAACTGTTGGTAATCGATTACCAGAGAGCAAATCTCAATTTGAAAGGATAGAATTCCTTGGTCGGACCTTTTGCTTCTTCAATTTGGAAACTTCTTCCTAAGATTCTAGAGATCAACTTGATCATATATCTTGATTTTCTTGGATTCTTGTCTTGAATAAAACTTGGAAGCACTTGATCCTTTGGCATCATCAAAACATCAAAACATCTTGCTTCTACATAGGAGTCATTTGACTTAATCCATCAACTGAAAAAAATCCTTCAACTATTTCTCGTCCTTGGAAAATTCTTTTTGCAAGAATCAATTGCGTCTTTCATTCTTCCTCACTACGAGGTTGTGAAAACAAGACAACAATTGGTACCTATAAGCCCTACACTGGGGCAATGAAAGGCCCCATGCATAAACCTCAAACGAACCTAGGGGCAGATTAGAAGTTCTCACTCAATAGGTTCCCAGCTACAAGGTCATGACGAAAGACAACGATTGGTACCTCAAAGCCTTACACTGGGGCAATGAGGGGCACCGTGCATGAGCCTCAAGTGAACATAGGGGCCGATCAAAAGTTCTCACCCATCGATGTTTTTAACAAAAAAAGGGGACAAACCCTAGGATTTCAATGGATTGATTAAACATCAAACGACTCCATTGCCGTCACTCCAAAATGGTCAAGTGACTAAATAAAAAAGAACATACACTCTGAGGGAGTTCCCGGAGTGATTTGCAAAAAGATAGGATGAGGTTGCATGAATTATCACCTTTTTCAAAAGGGCAGTCAATCTGTGTTTTCCAAAAAAAAAAATTCAAATCAAAATCAAAATCACAAAATAGGGAAAGAATGCCATGAACATTGTACAACTTTCCATTACATTGCATTGTTTCATATAAAGTCCGCATTTACCCAAATTTCACAACAAAGGTTGCATGCATTTGCATCCCTCAAAATCATGTTAACTACATAGATTCCCTACATCTAAATGTCCAAATCTTTTGAATTTGGGATGACCGGCTCTCTCGATGAGTCGATCTCCTGCTTTCTCATAAGGATGGACCATCGGGTACTAGTACCCTGGTCTTCAGAGGACTACACGTCCTCGCCAACAGAGGGCTGCACGCCCTCACCTTAAGAGGACTGTGTGTCCTCACTTTCAGAGGACTGCATGTCCTCACCTTCAGAGGGCTACACGCCCTCGCCATTAGAGGACTGCGTGTCCTCACCTTCAGAGGGCTACACGCCCTCACCATCAGAGGACTGCATGTCCTCACCTTCAGAGGGTTACACGCCCTCGCCATCAGAGGACTGCATGTCCTCACCTTCGTAGGGCTACACGCCCTCACCTTTAGAGGACTACAGGTCCTCGCCAACAGAGGGCTGCACGCCCTCACCTTGAGAGGACTACACGTCCTCGCCAACGTAGGGCTACACGCCCTCACCTTTAGAGGACTACACGTCCTCGCCAACAGAGGGCTGCACGCCCTCACCTTTAGAGGACTACACATCCTCGCCTTCAGAGGACTCCATGTCCTCACCTTGAGAGGACTACACGTCCTCGCCTTGAGAGGACTACACGTCCTCGCCTTGAGAGGACTACATGTCCTCACCATCAGAGGGCTGCACGCCCTCACCTCCAGAGGACTACACGTCCTCGCCTTGAGAGGGCTACCCGCCCTCGCCTTGGGTACTAGTTACCCTCACCTTCAGAGGACTACATGTCCTCACCTTCGTAGTGCTACATGCCCTCACCTTTAGAGGACTACACATCCTCGCCTTCAGAGGACTGCACGTCCTCACCTTGAGAGGACTAAACGTCCTCGCCTTGAGAGGACTACATGTCCTCACCATCAGAGGGCTGCATGCCCTCACCTCCAGAGGACTACATGTCCTCACCATCAGAGGGCTGCACGCCCTCACCTCCAAAGGACTACACGTTCTCGCCTTGAGAGGACTACACATCCTCACCATCAGAGGGCTGCACGCCCTCACCTCTAGAGGACTACATGTCCTCGCCTTGAGAGGGCTACACGCCCTCACCTTGGGTACTAGTTACCCTCACCGTTGAGAGGACTACACGTCCTCGCCTTGAGAGGACTACACGTCCTCACCATCAGAGGGTTGCACGCCCTCACCTCCAGAGGACTACATGTCCTCGCCTTGAGAGGGCTACACGTCCTCATCTTGGGTACTAGTTACCCTCACCGTTGAGAGGACTACACGTCCTCGCCTTGAGAGGACTACACATCCTCACCATCAGAGGGCTGCACGCCCTCACCTCTAGAGGACTACATGTCCTCGCCTGGAGAGGGCTACACGCCCTCACCTTGGGTACTAGTTACCCTCACCGTTGAGAGGACTACACGTCCTCGCCTTGAGAGGACTACACATCCTCACCATCAGAGGGCTGCACGCCCTCACCTCTAGAGGACTACATGTCCTCGCCTTGAGAGGGCTACACGCCCTCACCTTGGGTACTAGTTACCCTCACCGTTGAGAGGACTACACGTCCTCGCCTTGAGAGGACTACACGTCCTCACCATCAGAGGGTTGCACGCCCTCACCTCCAGAGGACTACATGTCCTCGCCTTGAGAGGGCTACACGTCCTCACCTTGGGTACTAGTTACCCTCACCGTCAGAGGGCTACACGCCCTCACCTTGAAAGGACTACATGTCCTCGCCAGCAGAGGGCTGCACGCCCTCACCTCCAGAGGACTACACCTCCGCGCCTTGAGAGGGCTGCACGCCCTCACCTTTAGAGGGCTACGTGTCCTCATTTTCAGTGTGGTCGACATCCACACCTTAAAAGAATTTAAGGTCCTCTACCCTTAAATGCTTAACCGAGACTTGCACTTCCGGTTAAGGGGCCAGTAGTTTCCTTTTAACGGTTCCTGGGCCACCCCCTAATATTGGAGGAGGGCCAACTGTGCGAGCACAACTAGAGAGGGAGGCTATCACACAGCTACTATGCATACCGGGGCAAGATTTCACCCGTGCCGCTGCAAAGAGACGAGTGCGGATCATGCGCACAAACATGACCACTCTTACACAGATATAGATGACATTGCTACTTAGCAACATTCTGCCCAGCGACCGCAATGCCAATCTCCCCCTGCAAAAGTATCAGTTGGTCTGTGTCGTCCCGACATGGGTAAGTATGCATATGGTTCAACTGATTTCTGATACCATCTATTGTTTGCAGGGATCGCACCCACAAAGACACCCAGTGGACCTGAAGAAGTCCAACAGGGCCCTGGGGTTTCCAGCTCTGGTTACGGGCCTCTGTCGGCCCTACAGGGCGCCCGTTCCCCCCAGCAAGTTCATGTCGTCGTGGCATAGGTAAGTATGCACCTCCCCCAACTGATTTCTGATGTCATCTATTATTTGCAGGGATTGTGCCCGCAAGACACCTAGTGGACCCGAAGAAGGCCAACAGGGTCTTGGAGTTGCCAGCTCTAAATACGGGTCTCTGTCAATTCTAGGGAGTGCCTGTCGCCCCCAGCAAGGTCATCAGGTCCCCCCTACCAATCGAGCTTTCATCAAGAAGTTCTGCGTCTCCAGGCAGGCGCAGGGCGAAACACCACAGCAGCCTGGGGATGGCCGGCAGCGGGCAACAGACGCACCGCCATCACCTCTAGAGTTCACCTCTGCTCATCCACAAAAAGGTTTGAGTATAGCCTACACCACATGGCCGACCAATAGGCGACCAAGTCCAAAGCCAAAGGTAAGCAAAGTACTAGGTCAGTGACCGACAAGTCATAAGGCGTCCAGCTCAAGACGTTAAAGAAGCGCTACTAGGAGGCAACCTAGTACCTTTTAAATTTCTGCCTGCTATTTGATCATTTTTTATAGTAGGACGCACCTAGTTGCTCATGATCCTGGGAATTTAAATAAAACAAGCGCAAGCTCGGAAGGTAGTCATACCTTACAAAACATATATATGTATGTTTAGGTAGTGAAAATACCTTAGATATGCATGTATGTAAACAAAAAAACACTTCACAAAATATATATATGTATGTTTAGGTAGAAAAATACCTTAGATATGCATGTATGTAAACAAAAAACACTTCACAAAATATATATATGTATGTTTAGGTAGAAAGATACCTTAGATATGCATGTATGTAAACAAAAAATACTTCACAAAATATATATGTATGTTTAGGTAGAAAGATACCTTGGATATGCATGTATATAGCAAAAATACCTTACAAAACATATATATGTATGTTTAGGTAGCAAGATACCTTGGATATGCATGTATATAGCAAAATACCTCATGAAAAAAAAAGAGAAGAAAAAAAAACAAACAAGAAAAAGAAATAAACAAATAAAAAAAAAAGAAGAAAAAAAAGAGAGAAAAAAGAAAAATAAGTTGTTTAGCTGAAAAACCGATATGCTTTTGAAAAGAGATGACTTCCAACTTTTCTTTGAAAAAATTCACTGATCATAACTAGTTTTTGAAAAAATGTGTATACACCTGAAAGGTGAATGCTGTGAAAATTTTCTCGGACGCCCGAAATGGACTTGGATGAATGCACAAATGGATAAAAGAACATATTTTGGAAACATTGGGTTGACTAAAATAGAGGAAATGAATCCTGAGCCCTAGCATCACATGACCATAAAAATTTGACACTTGAGTGTCCGCATAGGTGCATGCATGACCAGTTTTGCATAAAGTTTCCAAATCATCATTTTTGCATTTGTGTCATGGAAATAATGTGGGGCACCCCTTTTATCCTTGAGCCAAACCAAACCCCGACATGTATCATGTCTAGCCATTCTACAAACCTTGATCCAAAATCATGACTCACTATAATCCTTACCCTCGGAAGCAAAAAAGGAAAGAAGGAAAATTTCCAATCAAAGAGAAAGCAAAAAGAAAAGAAAGGAAATTCCCAATCAAAAAGTGGGAGAAAGCAAAAAGAAAAGAAAGGAAATTCCCAATCAAAGAGTGGGAGAAAGCAAAAAGAAAAGAAAGAAAATTCCCAACCAAAGAATGGGAGAAAGTAAAAAAGGAAGAGAAGAAAGCTCCTGGTCAAAGAAACCAGAAGAAATGTGTAGAGAGGTCTTTAGACCGGACAATATCTAAACAATACAGAATTGTCACCAAATGAACAAAAAGAAGGAAAGGAAACCGTGACCTAAAATGGTCTTCTCCCTTTAATTGCCAACCAAAATCAGTGCGCTAGCGACTTTTTCGCCCCACACTAAACAAAAACAGAAAAGGAAAAGCCAACAAAAAATCAAAAGCCAAAAACACACAAAAGCCGAAAAACCCACCAAAAGAACCCATTCCCAAGGGAAGTCCTATTGATTCATGATCACACATGTAATTTTTGATTTGATAGGAAATAATTTGCAAAGTTAAGTCATGACATATCTATGGTTCGGAATTAGGATAAAACACTTACCTGTGCGAGATTGATACACTTTGAGTGGATTTCTTCTATTTTTGTCGAACCCAGTGTTTCCTCTAAATGGTCATTTAGAAACAAAATGCCAACATCCAAAATCTCATATAAGGTTATGGGGGGATTTCATCAGCAGACTCTCCTTCCCCGGTAAACGCATTGTTTTTCACTCAAAAAAGCGTATGCTGCTCTAATCAGTTGGAATATTTATCTCTTTACTAAAGCATGTTTGCATTTTAGCGAAGAAAACACCGAGACTTTTTCAAGTCTCACAAGTTATCAAGAACTACGTAGGTCTGAGTTCCTCATGGGAGGATACGTAGGAGCAAAAGCCTCGCTTTTGTCGACCGCACCGCTTTCTGTTACCATGACCCAAGAGCTGGTAGCCCGCGGAGACACCTTTCGGTTATCCGCACCTCGAGTGTGATTGATAAGCAGAGGCCAATATGGTCATCTGCGCCCTTTCCGGAGATGTAGGCATCTTCTGGTGGAGACTTTTTCAAGTCTCACAAGTTATCCAGAACTACGTAGGTCTGAGTTCCTCATTGGAGGATACGTAGGAGCAAGAGCCTTGCTTTTGTCGGCCGCCCCATAATCTTTGTCATACTGACCCTGGGGTCATGTGACGTGCACCCTTGTATCATCCAGAGGCGGCGGGCCCGATGATACGCGGAGATACCTTACGGTTATCCGCACCCTTGTGTCATCCAGAGGCGGCGGGCCCAATGACACGCAGAGACAAAATTTGGTCATTCTGCACCCTTGTATCATCCAGAGGCGGCGGGCCCGATGATACGCGGAGATACCTTACGGTTATCCGCACCCTTTTGTCATCCAGAGGCGGCGGGCCCGATGACAAGCAGAGACAAAATTTGGTCATTCTGCACCCTTGTATCATCCAGAGGCGGCGGGCCCGATGATACGCGGAGATACCTTACGGTTATCCGCACCCTTTTGTCATCCAGAGGCGGCGGGCCCGATGACAAGCAGAGACCAAGTTTGGTCATTCTGCACCCTTGTATCATCCAGAGGCGGCGGGCCCGATGATACGCGGAGATACCTTACGGTTATCCGCACCCTTTTGTCATCCAGAGGCGGCGGGCCCGATGACAAGCAGAGACCAAATTTGGTCATTCTGCACCCTTGTATCATCCAGAGGCGGCGGGCCCGATGATACGCGGAAATACCCGAGTGGTTATCCGTATAAACATTCTTTTGCTATCTGTAAGACAGAACGCTTGATAGCATGCAGAGACTGACATAGTCTTCTGCACCTTTTGTTCCTCCGGGAACAACAAGTCATTTACATGCGGAAATTTCATGGTCACCCGCGACTCTCATCAACCGAGAGGAGCGAAATTAGTGTCATACACTAATTTTCGTCCGGGGACTTTTGCTTGATGACATGCGACCTTTCTTTGGTCCTTGCGAGGTGCTTGGCACCCATCATTAGGCAATTTGTGAAAATCCGGGAACGACAAGTCATGGTCACCCGTGACTCTCGTCAACCGAGAGGAGCGAAATTAGTGTCATACACTAATTTTCGTCCGGGGACCTTTGCTTGATGACATGCGACCTTTCTTTGGTCCTTGCGAGGTGCTTGGCACCCATCATTAGGCAATTTGTGAAAATTCGGGAACGACAAGTCATGGTCACCCGCGACTCTCGTCAACCGAGAGGAGCGAAATTAGTGTCATACACTAATTTTCGTCCGGGGACCTTTGCTTGATGGCATGCGACCTTTCTTTGGTCCTTGCGAGGTGCTTGGCACCCATCATTAGGCAATTTGTGAAAATCCGGGAACAACAAGTCATTTGCATGTGGAGATTTTATGGTCACCCGCGACTCTCGTCAAATCGAGAGGAACGAAATTAGTGTCTTATCTTTACTTTCCTTTTATCTCCAATAAAAGACAAGTAAAGAGGGGCAACTGTCATACCCTAATTTCGTCCGGGGACCTTTGCTTGATGACATGCGACCTTTCTTTGGTCCTTGTGAGGTGCTTGGCATCCATCATTGGGCAATTTGTGAAATTCCAGGACATGCCGAAAAACCAAAAAAAATATATTGATGCACAATCCGTAAGTTTTCGTGACACACCGGAAATCAAATGGAAGCATCGTTGCATAATTAAGTGAGGTTCCGTAACATTCCGTAAGTCAAAAGGGGGATGATTATGTAATCCGCAAGGTTCCGTAACATTACGAAAAGAAAACAAGTATCGTTACGAGATTCGTAAGTTTCCGTAACTTTACGAAAAAAGAATCACCAAAAAAGGTAAGGGGGTGAACTTATCAAGATAGGGGTGTAAATAGCAATTCAAATCTAGGCCCTTCTAGAACATTTTGGAAGTTGGGTTGCTTAAGGAGGAAGCAACTGGGCGGCAAGCTCCTCCACGTTTTTGAAAAAATGGTTTTCGGGGCTTCCGCGGCTTCCGTAATACTTCCGTAAAATTTCCGAAAACCTTGGGTAAGCATATTCCACTTAACATTGGTAAAAGGGAAAAGAAAAAAGATGAAAATCAAATTCGAAAACAGTTCCGTAAGGCTTCCGTAACTTTTCCGTAAAATACGAAAAGGGGGGTGAACTTAGTAATTCGGGTGCGCTTAGAAATCTTCTTCATTAAGTCTTTGGGCGGCAAGCACCTCCTTTTTTTTCTCTAAATAGGGGAGGGGGGAGCTGTTTCAAAATGTTCAAGACCCCTTTGGCTATGCATTTCGGCTATTTTGGGCAAAAACACGTTTTCGTGAAGAAAAATCAAGTCGAAGTACTTCCGTAACGCTTCCGTAAGCGATTCTGTGGAAATTCTTCATCGTTCTTCACCGTTCTTCATCCGTTCTTCGTTCTTCAACGGGTAAGTTTTTGAATTCGAGACTTTCAATTCATTTCTTGTTTTGTGTACTTTCACTTTAATTTCGTTTACTTTCAGTTTTCTTTTCTTCCGTTTTTAACGTGCTTTAACCATTTATTTAAGCCGTTTTCTCGTCTAATAAATGATAAAATGAATTTCAACCGATCATTTGTGTTGTAATCTCGTTTAATCACTGTTAAAACGAAATCTAACTGATCGTTCACGCTATAACCTCGGTTAAACCAAAAAAAGTAAAATAATAATAAAATAATCAAAATATCTTTGAATAAAATAATAAAAAAAATCAATCGGACGTTTTTCTTTGGAAGTTTCCTTGAATGAATTGATTAATAACCAAAGTGAAACTAAGACTAAAATCAACTCACAAATCAAGTTTTTTTCCGAAAAATCACTAAAAACCGTTTTAAGGTCCAACGCCTTAAACGGTCCTCTTTGCTTTTATCGGTTAACATGGACCGTTCAAAAGCATAAAATCAACATGTGACTTTACTGCTTTTGCAAGAACTACGTAGGTCTGATTTCCTCATCGCAATTGAGGATACGTAGGAGCAAAAGCCCCGCTTTTGTCGACCACCCCAAGAGATCGTTAATGGTCCAAATGCCTTAACGTTTCTCTCCTTTCAAAAACAAGAGATCGTTAATGGTCCAATGCCTTAACGTTTCTCTCCTTTCAAAATCAAAAGACCGTTTAATGGTCCAACACCTTAAATGACCTTTTGTTCAAATAAAAAACATATTTTGCAAAAAAGACAAAAAACAAACTTAAACCAAACACTTTGTTCCGAAAAAACTACGTAGGTCTGATTTTCTCATCCCAAATTGAGGAATACGTAGGAGCAAAGGGAAACACCCTTGTCGACCACAAAAAAGAAAAAATATAAAAAGGGTATAAAGGATATAAGGACATAAAAGGGAACGTAAAAATCAAAGTCATGTTTGCACATTCGATTAAAGGCTGCCGTCCCTTGGGGCGGACGTGTGGGGTGCCAATACCTTCCCCGTGCGTAAATACAACTCCCGAACCTTTCACTTAAAAGTTCGTAGATCGCGTCTTTTCTGGTTTTTCCGACGTTTTCCTCAAATAAACGTTGGTGGCGACTCCGCGCGTATTCCTTTCATGGAACACGCATCCCGCGAGTCTCGCGTCGCCCTCCCGCCGAAGGGTAGGTTGCGACAGAAGGGCCTCATTTTTGTTAATAGCTTGCGAAAGGAGTGGTGAGTATAGGCCTAAGAAGAATGATTTGGTAAGAACATTCATTGGCAGTAGAAAATGTGGATGCCCATTTAAGTTGTGTGCAAAGCTAGTTTTGGGAAGAGAAAGATGGATGGTGAAGTTAATTTGTGGGGTTCCCAATCTTGAAATGGCAAAGTCATTTGTTAGGCATCCATATATGGGTCGACTGACTAAAGATGAGAAGATTGTTGTTGTTGATATGACGAAGTCCATGGTGAAGCCAAGAAATATTCTTTTGACGTTGAAGGATCACAACACCAACAGTTATACAACAGTCAAACAAATTTACAATGGCAGACATGCTTACCGTTCTTTCATAAGGAGTAACACTGAAATGCAACAACTCATGATGTTGCTTGACCGAGATCAATGTATTCACTGACATAGGATGAAGGATGAGAATGTTGTACGTGACTTGTTCTGCAGTCATCCTGATGCATTCAAATTAACCAATTCTTGTAATTTGGTTTTTTTGATTGACAATACCTAGAAAACAAATAGGTACAAACTGTCGTTGCTTGATATTGTTAGTGTTACACCAACAGAAATGAGATTCTTTGTTGTTTTTTTTACTTGGAAGAAGAACGTCTTAATAATGTTGTTTGGGCTCTATAGCAGTTTTAGGATCTTTTCATGAAAGTTGATGCACTCCCTAGGGTTATTGTTACTGATAGAGATTTGTCTTTGATGAATGCAATGACAACTATATTCCCGGATGCTACAAACTTGTTGTGTCGGTTTCACATTAACAAGAATGTGAAGGCAAAGTGCAAAACCCTGGTTGTTCAAAAGAATGCACGGGATTATGTGATGGAGGCTTGGGGAGTTTGGTTGATTGTCCATGTGAGAGTTCTTTTGATGAGTACCTTAAAAACTTTGAAATGACTTGCTCTCCGTGGCCTATGTTTGTGGACTATGTGTGTCAAACATGGGTGATTCTGCACAAAGAAAAATTTGTGAAAGCACGGACCAACAAAGTGATGCATCTAGGAAACACCACTACTAACAGGTATGAATATTGTTTTTTGTTTATGTTGATTTGTTTAAGTGTTGACTTAAATGAAAATGTTGCGGTTGTTTATACGTTGTTGTATATTTCATTTGTAGGGTTGAGAGTGCTCATCGGTCATTAAAGAGACTCCTATAAAACTCCCTTGGTGACATATGCAATGTTTGGGAAGCAATGAACAACATGATGACACTTCAACACATCCAAATTAAAGCATCTTTTGAGACAAGCACGCACGTGGTTGGGCATGTGTTTAAAGTTACCTTGTACTAAAAACTACTTAGCATGGTATCAAGATACTTTAAATGAAATTGTTACTGGGAATGAGCGTGTACCTTATGCAGGAAAAAACCCTTCACGTTGTGGATGTGTCATGAGGACCACCCACGGTCTTCCATGTGCATGTGAGTTGTCTAAATATGTTGTTGGCTTCATATCACTAGAGAGAATCCACATTTTTTTGGCGAAGACTTAGTTTTTCAGATCAAGGGTTATGTGAGGCAGAGGTGACCATAACTGTGGAGATTGAAAGCATATCGAAATGATTTGAGCAGCTCGATGTTTATGGCAAAGTACATTTGAAGACAAAGCTGCGAGAGATTGCTTATCTTGATTTGAACTCTATGTGTCCTCCTCTAGAAAAGGTGAAGACCAAGAGTGCTCCAAAAAAACTGCTAACCAAACAACAAAAGTCAACAAAATGTGATCCGTCTTATTGGGAGTATGTTGATGTGTTATACTCTGTGCAAAATACTAATTCTTTAGTGAAACGTAGTGCATCATCATCTGAATAACCAATACAGAGACGAAATATTCCAATGTTGGATCAATTTCATCTATGCATCCAGGATTCTATTGAAAACATTATTGATGTCAAAGCGGATGGTAATTGTGGTTATCGTACAATAGCTGCCTTATTGGGTATGGGTGAAGAATCGTGGTCATTGGTGCACAACCATCTGCATAAAGAACTGACAAGCTGGTCAGAAGAGTATATCAACCTGTTTGGTGGCATGGAGAGATTTGAGGAATTAAAGCGTTCCCTACTTGTTGACGAATCATCTATGGTGCATAAGTTTATTGTGATGTCACTATTTCTTAAAATGACATTTAAGTAACCACTATTTGTTGTTTGTTACATGTAGGTTACCATAGACAAGTGGATGAATATTACGGATATGGGATATGTCATTGCTTCACGATACAACATGATCATTGTTTCTCTTTCACGATAACAAAGCAAGATATTTTTTCCTCTTAGAAGTCAACCACCACCAGATTCTTTTGTGCATCACATAATATGCATTGGTCATGTGTATGTGAATCATTTTGTATAGGTAATTGCATAATTATTATGTTAGTATAAATGCTGACAATGTTATTGGTTATCTTACATTAAATTTGTTTGTCGTTATGTAATAGGTTTTTTTATGAGACCATTGTCCTTTACCACCATTGGCCTTGTTGTGGAATACACATTGTCATTATCAGGCAAAGTAGTGGCCCACCCCATACATAGGTAGAATGCAACGTTACACAAATTTGTCTAGGCTGAAAACCGAATTTGTTGATTTAGGTGAAAAATGAATATAAAATATGTTATTTCCGCTGACGTTTTTGTAAATAATTATTTTGTTAACATTCGTAATTTTGTTGACATTTCTATAAATAATAATTTATTTCCACTAATTATTTTAAAAAGTTAGAACATAATTAAGTACTTTGAAAATAATAAACAAACGATTTCATTAGCTAATGGACACCAATTTAAACATTACATTAACTTACAACAAAGTTGAAATAAACAGAAAATGCATCAAAAACTACAATTAACTAATACTAATTTTGCATTGAATTATGTTGTGACTGAGACATGTCATCTTCCATTTTGATTACCAGTTTACTAAAAACGGTTAAAATTTCTATTAGGCCAAATTGTTTCCAGTAGTTAGAGTGTACTAAGACCTTCAGCACGTCATCGTCAGTTTTCAGCTCAATAATTTCAAATTCGATAACCTTTTCTGAATACTCAAAATGACTTGGCTGTCAAACAAACAATCGCCATACCGTTTGTGATTCATGAATACCATAAGGGAGAATCCCTTGAGTTGCCACTTGCTTGATCACATCCTTTAATCCATCGATGCTACATCCTGAAGGAATGCCAAATTTTTTTTGGATTTTTTCCTATGAACGAGTAACTCACAAAGTCACGTTGACGTGACATGTTCCACCTCCCGTTGTAATATAGCAGGGCATCATGAGTAGGAGTCATAGTGGCTAGAAGTAAGTTTAATATACCATATGGTGTTTTACCAATGGTACATAATAACTCAATCGGGCCAGCACACGAGTATTGATCATTACACATTAACATTGTGTTAACATCATCATCATTTTTCAATTGCATAGATTGAAAGGCAAATTGGTTACCTGCATCTGTGAATGGCTACCGATAGTAAATTTCATCTAAATATTGATCGCCGGTTAGTTGAAGGGTATTGTGCATTCTGCTTTTTAGCATTTCAAACCCACAATCATTTGGTACTCGAATGGGTATCGGAGTGGAAATTTGGAAATAAACACCAGGTTCGTTGTGAATAATTGATCCATTTGGATAAATGAAAACTAATTTGGAGTTGACGATGGTCTGACTGCTTGTTTCTCCCAAAAATGCCATAGTTTCTTTTAGAATTTGGTTTCTAAAGGTAGATTGGCTAGAATGCGTGATTGTTGAAAGTGTTGTTGTGGTATATATAGATGTTGTTCGATGAGACTACTTGTGTTATTTTTTTAAATACACGCGTGCCACTTCCTATGGTTGTCAAGTACAATAATGTTGTGTCATGCTATAATTTTGCATCAGACATGCATTGTTACTATCAGAACTAAAACAACTGAGTAGTCATTTCTATGTCAGTATGTAGGTGTAGTATTCATTTTTTTTAAACAGACGCATACAATTCACACTGTGTTGTCAACTTTGAAAATGAGTTATGATGCTTAAATGTTGCAAAAAACATGCATTCGTCATTTGTTATGGACAAATTAATTTATTCCTAAAATCAACATTAACAACTAATTAACGATAAACGAATAACAAAAATTTGTATAAAATAATTAAAAACGTGTATGTAAGTAACACACCAAAATTATAAATTAACCAAATGTCAGTGTCAATACATAAATGTACCAAATAAATAAATTATCCAAAAAATTAAAATTGACATAAATAAGGAAAAAAAACAACTTCAATGACCGTTCGTACGCCGTGTACACATCGATCTGTGACCTACAGTTTATTGGCCAATGTAGCTTTTTGCGATGCTCAGACATTCTTCAGAAACAGTATAGGCTTCTATTCCTTTGGTCAGGATCCTCAGGTTTAGTAGTCTTTCCAACTTATCAGCAATTTCTACATAACCATCCTAGTAATAAAATAGAAAAGAAAACAACAAACACAAAATACCAAAAAATGTATTACCACCGCATGTCCAGGACGATGCACATCAACGTCTGCTTCATCAGGTGCCACTGCCGCCACCGGTTGCTGATGCACATCGGGTTCAACAAATGTGTTATATTATTGAACCGGTGGAACTCTAGGAGGATCCCCTAACAATGCCGGAGTCATAAATGAATGCAAAATCATCTAGAACCACTCCATGTAATCTGACGAGCACTGGCCATACACTACACAGATTTGCCCTACAAATGCAATGTAGTCACCGAATTGCATTCATCTAGCATCCATTTCTTCAACAGAAATTGAAGGCACAGTAAGATGTGGAGGAATAGTCTGGATGTACCCAAACTTTCGTACAACCCTCTCTGGTCGGTGAATGATCATCAAGGGACCCCATCTGAGATGGCCGAAAAACAAGGAGATGACCTCAAATTCTCTAAATGAACGGTGGTCACCATACGGAATCCAGCATACAATGTCAGGGGTCAGTCTATCTAGACGCATGCGATACATCGACACAGGCAGTGCCTTGCCAAAGGTTCATCGGCATGCATGCGGTCTCCTCTCGTCGTAATCCTCGGCAGTTAAGGCGGAACTAACAGACGGGAAATGCTCATAGATCCAACACTAAATATATTTTACAAACATATTCCTTAAAATAAACGACAACATATAATAACCAACGCCAATAAAAAAAATGTTTTATTAACATTTGAACTAACCTGTAATAGAGTGATATATCCTGCAAGCTGCCTCCTCATGCTTTTTGACGCCTCATTTGAATTATCATACATATGCACAAGAGTAGCAGTGTCCCAAGCATAAGTCCCACTTTGCGTCAAGTCACACAATGCTTCCAAGAATACCACGTGCAAGTGTGTGGCACTCTTGTTAGCAAAGAGTGTGCATCCAAGCAGATGCAACAAATACGATCGTGCTGCTACAATCTAGTGACATGCCTCGATTTTCGTCTGATACACGTCTTACAGCCATGATAGTCGAACATAGGAGCCATGGCATTGAATCGTCTCAGCTCTCCCCTCTGCAGCACTGACCTTGAATGATTCCACCAACATATTGACACTGTCGTCGACATGAATTTGCTCAAAGCTATGAAACGCCCCTAAGATCGGCAAATGTAGCAACGGCGCGACGTCATCCAAGGTGATAGTCGCTTCTCCGACGGGCAAATGGAAACTACTAGTTTCCTTATGCCAGCGTTCCACAAAAGCAGACATTAGTCCTCGATCGTTTGTATCTAGGGAACATGTGATCAAAGGACTTAGTCCACTGGCTGCCACATGGCCTTCAATCTCTGGAGCAGACCTCCCAAACTTAGCCATGTTCCTTCCATGGGAAGATAGCTTCAGCTCAGGACGTTTTTACAAACAATAATATCGATCATGTAACAAAAAAACAATAAGTTGTAAACTACGTGCTTTATGTTTTTTAAGAATTACATACCTTTCCATTCCACACTCTCAAAGCAATGTGATTTTCGAAATCTCTCAGAACTGATGAGTCATGGGGTCCGCCTGAAAAACCCTCAACATCAGTAACACCTTCTTCAATAGGTGGTTGTTGCTGCTTTTCGTTCAAGTCCTCTACAGCTGTCTGAGGATCCTCAACAACACGCGCCTGTTGTCGCTACCTACAGGCAGATGCGGTAGGCCTTCGCCACTAGGGGCAATCATTATCATTGTCACTAGTCTCTCTCCTCCACAAGGCTTTTCTTATTGCTCGGCCTAAAACCCGACCAAAACCTATAGTTCTAACCATTATCTGCATAATATTTTTTTAAATATTTTGAATTTTTGTTTCAATCCTGTTTTTTAAACTAACTAACAATGTTAAAATATTTTCAATTTTTGTTTCAATCATTTTTTAAAACTAACTAACAATGTCAAACTATTTTGAATTTTTGTTTCAATCATTTTTTAAAACTAAAAAACAATTTTAACATATTTTAAATTTTGGTTTGAATCATTTTTTTAAAACTAACTAACAATTTTAACATATTTTCAATTTTGGTTGTTTAAAAACTAACTAACAATTTTAACATATTTTAAATTTTGGTTTCAATCATTTTTTAAAACTAACTAACAATTTTAAAATATGGTTTCAATCATTTTCTAAAACTAACTAACAATTATAATATATTTTAAATTTTTCTTTCAATCATTTTTTAAAAATAACTAACATTTTTAAAATATTTTAAATTTTGTTTTCAATCATTTATTAAAAATAAGTAACAATTTTAAAATATGGTTTCAATCATTTTTTTAACTAACAATTTTAAAATATTTTAAATTTTGTTTTCAATCATTTTTTAAAAATAACTAACCATTTTAAATTTTTTTAAAATATGGTTTCAATCTTTTTTTTAACTAACTAACAATTTTAAAATATTTTAAATTTTTGTTTCAATTAATTTTTAAAATTTTTTAAACTAACTAAGAAATTCTTTTCTATTTTTATAATTTTTTCTCCAATCTAATTTTTAATCTAATTTTTTATTGTTTCTATACCGCAACGAAATACAACTATAAAATAATATCACCAATCAATCCTTATAAAAATATTGCTAATATATAAAAAAATTACTGAAACATAATAAACAAAAAATAAATCACAAAACAAATTTAGAATTATAAAAATTTTAAAACTAAATCAGAAAATAAATTAACAATTAAAAAGAATGTCGTACGGATTGGCAATCCGTATGACCCATGCGGATTGACATTCTGTATGGCTTTTTTCACAAAAAATGGTCATGAATACCAGCACAAATGTTTGATCAATCAGTCAAAAACTGATATTTTTCTTGTTGAGTCAACAACTGATTGTGTATTTTATCAATCAGTAACTAATGTTGTTCCTGTTCAGCCCTTTGATACTGCACGGACACCTTCACAGGGGTTGACAATGTTATCATACCCTCTCCTTTCGTTCGTTCATCATCAAACACTAATGCCACAAAATCTTCATCTTCAAAGACTCCTCCTTCTCCACCCGGACCACCCAATACTCACCCTATGCAAACTAGGTCCAAATCTAGTATTCACCTACCAAAAATTAATCCTTAACTTCTTCTAACTTATTGTGAACCAAAAAATGTGTAGTAGGCCTTCACTGATCCAAATTGGCTTTCATCCTTGCAACAAGAATATGAGGCTTTGATGAAGAATCACACTTAGGATTTAGTGCCTCTTCCATCAAACAGGAAAGCTATTTGTTGTAAATGGGTTTGTAGGGTCAAGGAAAATGTAGATAGCTTTATCAATAACTTTAATGCTAGACTGGTTGCCAAAGGTTTTAATCAAGTTCAAGGCTTTGATTTTTTAGAAACCTTTTCTCCAGTAGTGAAACATGTCACTATTCGACTTATTTTAACTCTAACAATCATAAATCAATGGATTCTTTCTTAGCTTGATGTAAATAATGTCTTTCTTAATTGCTTGCTTAATGAGACTATCTATGTGTCTCAACCCCCAGGTAATCAAATCCCTCGTTGGCCTGCAAACTGAATAAAGCTTTGTATAGACTCAGAAAAGCCCCAAGATCCAATGGGAAGGTAGCTTCCTTGGGAAGCTAGAGGAAGAAAGCTTCCTTGAGAAGCTAGAGGAGTGCTACTCACACCCCTCCAATAGCTAAGCTCACCCCCATGCCAAAATACATGAAAATACAAAAAAAAGTCCCTACTACAAAGACTACTCAAAATGCCCTGAAATACAAGGTTAAAACCCTATACTACTAGGGTACCCTTAACTTGTACCCTTAATTTGTAGGGTACCCTACAAACCTAAAATGACCAAAATACAAGGCCCAAAAGAAGGAAAATCTATTATAATATTTACAAAGAAAAGTAGACTCAACCTTGGCCCACGGGCTCGGAAATCTACCCTGAGGTTCATGAGAACCCTAGGGCCTTCTTCAGCAGCTCTAGCACAATCCTCTTAAAGCCTCTTGCTCATGGCTCTGGTCCCTTCCTAGGGAAGATTGCATCAATAAGGTGTTCATGGGTCTAGGTCTACTCGTGACCCAACTCGACCCAATTATATTGGATTGAGTTTCTAAAGTGTTTGGGTTAAACCCAACCTATCCCAATTAAGACCCAGTTATGAACAGGTTGGATAACAAGTTCTATTTTTTTTAACCCAACCTAACCCATACCATACTGTCAGACCTTAATTTCATCTGGGGATGATCTTTTGCTAACTTTTTGATTCTTGCTAGCCGAATTGAGCTGCTTAACACCAGTTGCTGCACAATCCAAACGATTTTTCAATGTTTCACAAAAGAATACAGAAAATACCCAAAAGGGAGGGCAAAAGGGTCATTTGGAAGCTATTTCTGACCCTTGGCTCGCCTGGGCCCCCAAAAGACTTAAGGATGAAGTAACCAGCTTGCCTGGACGAGCTGAGCTTGCCAGGGCGAGCAAGGTTACTTCAGGTTGAAGCAACAGCTCGCCTGGGCGAGCTGCTAATCAACCAAGTCCCCTAATTTCCTATAAATAGGCATAAAGGGGCTGAAGGAAGGGGTTCAGACTTTCAACATTGAAAGCATTTAGTGAAATTAAGGAGAAGAAGGAGAAAGAAGAAGAAAAATGAGGTCGAGGCGCTTCCAAATCACAATTGTGATCGATTCCTACATCGTTCTTCGTTCATCAACCAATTAGTTTTTATTTTAAGGTTTTGAATTCTCTCTATACACCCTTAGGGGTCCTCTTTGTTGCTTTACACATCTTCATCTCATTCTTCTACCATCAGTGATCTTATTTCTTTATGTAAAGCGAATTTCAACTGATTGTTTGTGTCATAATCTCATTTTATCATTGTTAAATAAAGTTTCAACCGATCGTTTGTGCCGTAATCTCATTTTATCATTGTAAAATAAAGTTTCAACTGATAGTTTACTTCACAAGTCATCTTTTAATGAGATTGAAAGTAAATAAGCGAAACCAAAGTTAAAATCAACATGTAACCGAGCTTTTATCCACAAAAGTCGCTTGAATTCATTCAAGGTACAATGCCTTAATGGTCTCTTTTACTTTTATTGGTTAAAATGAACCCTTAAAAAGTTTAAAATCAACTCTATGCATAACTTTCTTGCTTTTTAAAGAACTACGTAGGTCTGAGTTCCTCATCCACTTGAGGATACGTAGGAGCAAGGGCAACGCTTTTGTTGACCCCAAAAAGTAAAAAAAACATAAAAAAGGGAAAATAAATAAATATTGAAGTCATGATTTTGCGCACTCAATTAAAGGCTGTCGTCCCTTGTGACGGATGCATGGGGTGCTAATACCTTCCCCGCACGTAAACAACTCCCAAACCCTTATTCTTAAAATTCACAGACCCTTTTTTTGGTTTTTTTAACATTTTCCTCGAATAAACGTTGGTAGCGACTCTCTCGCGTTTTCCTTTCTTAGAAGATGCACCCTTGAGTCACGCCTCACCCTCCCGTCGAAGGGCAGGTTGCGACAGTTGGCGACTCCACTGGGGACTTTTTTTTTAGAGAGTTAAGCCATTTAATCTGTGTGCAATATTTATCACGACTTTCTCTTTGTTTTGTTTCCCTTTCTTTCTTTTACGTTCCTGTGTTCATATAACTCTTTCGATGCTTTTTGGTGTGGCTGTTTTACTTATTACATGCATGTTTATAAATATGTTTATACACACATGGCACGTAAACCTTTGCACACACGGTGAGTTATTAGGGCCCAATACCCGGGTCCATGGAAGCATAGGAAGTGGAGGTTGATCTGTGGTCATGCTGAGTCTCCGACTCGCTTGATGAAAGTGGAGCCTCATCTAGAGTTTTTCTCTTTGATGATACATTGTTGCTGGTAGTCCCTACTGCCACAATCTTTGATATAAAAAAGGGTGATATCTCTAGAGACCTGTGAAAGATATATGCGACCACCTTTGGGAGTTATCACTAAGTAGCAAACCTTTAGCCCTCCCATTAGGTTCCTAAAATAGGGGCACGGAACAAACACACTATGTTTTGTTTCCTTGATATAGTCATGCATATCTTTATGATGTCATGATTGTGTGTGTCTTTCCTGTGTTTTCCATGATGTTATGTCAGCTTGGTATTAATTTATTGCATTGTCACATTTCTCTTTGCGCTACCAACCATGTGCTCTCACGCACGCATACTCAAACTGTGTCATCACTCATGCATTACGTTTGTCACGGGAAGCCTGAAGGTTCGCGTCACCTTCTTAATTGTCATGCATTGGGCACCATGGTGATGTCTGCAGACAAATCATGATACCCGATGCATTGCAGGTAAGAAGGGACGCTCTTTCAAATTCTTGTGTCCATAAATGAACATGTTTTTTTCATGCATAGCATAAACATTCCCTCATGCATTCATCATATCTCTTCTATGATAGGATGTAGAAGTATTGATCAGCAAAGTTTTCATTTTAGCAAACATGGGGTCAAACCAAGTGCTTCTTTTAAGAAAAGGTTCTATCTTGTCAAGGCCAAAAGCCTAGAGGTAGCCAGCTTGTGAGAGCTAGGGCAGCGGATGGATCAAGTCCGACGTCAAGCCTTCTACAAAACATATGGGAAAATCTGGGATTTAGCTAGGATAGAAGTTTCCATTGAAGCCATCGCCTCCCTCGCTCAGTACTATGACCAGCCGCTAAGGAGCTTCAAGTTTGTTGACTTTCAGTTGGTACCAACCATAGAAGAGTTTGAAGGGATCTTGGGATGCTCGCTAGGAGGAAGGGAACCGTATATGTTTTCTGGGTTATACCCCTTCATGGCAAGAGTAGCAAAAGTGGTCAAGATCTCGACACAAGAATTAGGTCGAGTGAAACAAAATAGAAATGGGGTGGTTGGAATACCAAGGAAGTGCTTAGAAGAGAAGGCAAAAGCTTTGGCAAATGAAGGTGGGTGGACTTCATTCATTTATGTTTTAGCACTGTTGGTGTTTAGGATCATCCTCTTTCCAAATGTAGATGGACTAGTGGATCTGGCGGTGATCAATGCTTTTCTTGCTTATCATCACAGCAAGGAAAGCCCGATCGTTGTTGTTTTGGTCGATGCCTATGACACGTTCGACCGGAGATGCGAGAAGAGCAGCACGAGAATTGTCTGTTGCACACCCACTTTTTATGTATGGCTGGTCTCCCACATTTTTCGTCATGAAAGTATACCCATCTGTCCCCTACAAGGTCATCACATGTGTGCCAAGAAAGGGAAAGCAAATTGGGAAGAACTCTTGGCAGGTATGGTAGGGGCGTCTGTTATTTGGTTCCCCCGATGAAAGGAAGGAGGGATCGGAGTTTTGTGCTCATGTGAAGGGTTCCTAAATGTCACATTGATGGGAACAAGGGGTTGTATTAATTATAATCACGCCTTTCATCACACGAGGTTTCAGTGAAAGCAATGCCAAAATGCTTTAGAGTCTGGAAAGCGTGGAATGCAATGGAAAGAAAAGATGAAGAGCTTAGAGGAAGCAGCAACGGTGTTATCGACGACTATCATAAATGGTTGAAGGCTCGGACGCAAGGGATAACTTGGCTCTCGAAGCTAAAGATTTCTAGCGGGGAAGAAGCTGAAGTCCCTGAGGAGAGAGAAGAAGTGCAAGCCTTGAAAGTGAAACTTGAAAGAACGCGAGTGGTCAAGGAAAAGTTCAAGATGACAGCCATCAGGGTCTGGAAAGACTGTAAGGAGCTGAGGGATGTCAACATGGTCGCGACCGAAGCATTAGAGCGAGAAACGAAGAGGGCCCGAAAAGAAGAATGGGGCCAAAACAAGTTCCGAGGGGCTTTATGGGCAGCAACAGTGAACTCAAGCTTCGAAGGGATAAAAGGGACAAGTCGAGGGTGGAAAGTATGATATTAGAGGACAAGTTGAAGGCTTGTCAAAGGTCGAAGAGGAGCTTGACCGAACAGCTGAGTAGGACAGAAGAGAATATATGGACAATCGTTGATCAGTATAAAGGGAAGTTGAACCAAGCTGTTAGCCATGAGCAAAGGCTAGAGGACGAGCATGCAAAAGTATCGGCTCTGCAAGCAGAAAGGGAAGCAAGGGAAAGAGTGATAGAATCATTGCATGGAGAAGCTATGAAATGGATGGATAAGTTCGCTTTCACTCTGAATGGGAGTTAAGAGCTTCCAAGGCTGTTAGCCAGAGCCAAGGCAATGGCGGATACACCGCTCCTGAGGAAGTTCATGGGCTTTTCAATTATTGTCGGCATATGATCGAGTTGATGTCCCACATAATTAGGAATTGATGAGGCATTTTTATTTATGCTTTGACTTTGACAAGATAAAAAGTATTGTCTCTTAATGAAAATGATATTTGATTCAACCCTATGTCCTTGCTGAAATTTCTACGTGGTTTCAATACTTCGACCACTTATCATTATCATGCATTCATGTTTATTTCATTGTCGCATTAATAATTTCATTTTGTTACTTTAGCAGTCATAGTCAAAGTAAACACAATAACCAAAAAGAACGAACACGTTTTACGACACCCCTATCAAACCCGTGCCAAAACTAAAATCATGAGTGAGATAGAAGAAGTGCAAGAGCAAATGAAGGCCAACATGGAGGCCATGAAGGATCAAATGACCTCCATGATGGAGGCCATGTTAAGTATGAGACAGATGATGGAGAACAATGCGGCCGCAGTAGCTGCCACCAATGCCACCATTGAGGCAGATCCAACTCAATCATCCGCCATAAACCAAACAAGCCAACCAGTCCCTGACATGGTAGGTCAGGGAGGAGAGGTGTTAGGCAGCAGGGCGATCCCCATGTGGTGCAAAATAGGAATTCTTTTCCACCATACAGCTTACCCCCCAACTATACACCACCCAACGGAGTGCACATGCCCAACAAGAACACCAACCACTCTGTTCCCATTCCCCATAAAGGCCACCAACCCCACTTGGGGCATACACCCTTTGTTCAGCCTGTAGGGGAAGCTCGTGAAGAGCCCCGGAATCATGCTCTGGGTGGGTTTGCACCATACCCTACATATGCCGCTGAGGGGCCACAATTTAGTGGTATGCCTCAGCCCAATGCCGTGGGAGCTCCTTAACACCGCCCGTTGCAACCTCTGCACTTCTCGGTGGGGAGAATACCTCCGGCCATGGAAGAAAGGGAGAAGTTGGATCTCATAGATGAGAGGCTGAGAACCATTGAAGGGATCGGTGATTATCCATTTTCCAACATGGTGGACTTGTGCCTAGTGCCTGATGTCATCATCCCTCCAAAGTTCAAGGTGCCAGATTTCGATATGTATAAGGGGACTACTTGCCCCAAGAACCACTTAAAAATGTATTGTCGAAAGATGGGGGCATACTCAAGAGATGAGAAGCTCTTAATGCACTTTTTCCAAGAATGTTTGGTCGGGGCGGCAATCACCTAGTATACTAACTTAGAAGCTTCTCAGATCTGTTCTTGGAAGGACTTGATGGTTGCTTTCATCAGGCAGTATCAGTACAACACCGACATGGCTCCTTATAGAACCCAGTAGCAAAACATGTGCAAGAAGGAACATGAGTCCTTCAAAGAGTATGCCCAGAGGTGGAGGGATTTGGCGGCCCAAGTAGCACCCCCCATGATGGAGAGAGAAATGATAACCATGATAGTAGACATGCTGCCAGTGTTCTACTATGAGATGATGGTGGGTTATATGCCCTCTAGTTTCATAGATTTGGTGTTTGCGGGCGAGAGAATTGAGGTAGGCTTGAGAAGGGGAAATTTTGATTATGTCACTTCCGCAAAGCAATAGGAGGTTCAGAGTGGGTGGAGCCAAGAAGAAAGAGGGAGACACCCATGCTGTAACTTCAGCTCCCACATGGCCTAAATCCCAACAAACCCCTCAGAACACCTACCAATATTCCCCGCATCAACCAAGTTATTTAGCCAACGTCAAAACCCCTCTCAATCCAACGTCCGTCCAACAAAGATTTCCCACTCAACCACAAAGGCCTCCCCCATAAAACTCGTTTCCCGCACAATCTCGTCCCGTCGGCAACACCAACCCCAGCGCAAACACCAATCCGAGAAGGAATTTTCCAGCAAAGAAGCCTGTAGAATTCACCCCGATACCAATGTCATATGCTAACCTGCTACCATCCTTGATCACCAACCAGATGGCTATAGTGAACCCCGAGAAGATCTACCAGTCTCCCTTCCCTTGATGGTACAACCCCAATGCAACCTGTGCCTATCATGAGGGTGTCCTAGGGCATTCAATAGAGCAATGCATGGCCTTCAAACACATGGTACAAAGTTTGATTGATGCGGGGTGGCTGACATTTCAAGAGGATAGCCCAAATGTAAGGACTAATCCCCTCGCCAGTCATGGAGGCTCGGCAGTTAATGCAATGGAAGAGTGTGGACCTCGGGGGCCGAAGCGGATGGAAGATGTGTTAACCTCTAAGAGGGTCATATTAGAAGCATTGTGTAAAGCGGATATGATTTTCCTCAACAGAGACAAGGGAGGTTCTTGTTTAATACATCCTGCGGCATCACACGACGTGGAGACGTGCCCGATGGAGAAGGAGTTGCTACAAGGGATGATGGACAAAGGCCAAATTGAAGTTTGTAGCGCAAGAAAAGGGGAAGGGGATGTGTGCATGCAGTTGGTTGATAAGAGCCCGAGCAAACCCAAGCCATTGGTAATCCACTTCACTAGGGATGTTTGGACCATATAGTGGCCGATAAAGAAATACCCGTTAAGGGCAGGGGACACAATAGGGCCTTGCGCGTATCAGTCAAATGTTTGGAGCATATAGTGGCCAAAGTGCTTATTGAAAATGGCTCTTCCCTCAATGTCATGCCCAAGGCTACTTCGGACAAGCTTCCTTTTAATGCATCACACCTAAGGCCAAGCTTCATGGTAGTGCGGGCTTTCGATGGCAACTACCGGGATGTAAGGGGGGAGATCGATCTCCCGATTCAAATTGGCCCCACGTGTGCCAAATTACCTTCCAAGTAATGGTCATAAATCCTGCCTACAGCTGCTTATTAGGCCGGCCTTGGATTCATTCGGTTAGGGTGGTCCTTTCAACACTACACCAAAAGTTGAAATTTGTGGTAGAGGGGCAATTGATTATAGTCTCGGGAGAAGAATACATTCTCGTGAGTTATCCTTCTTCTATGCCTTATGTGGAGGCCGTTGAGGAGTCCTTGGAAACGTCTTTTCAGGCATTGGAAGTTGTGAGCAATGCTTGCGTGGAGTCTCCCACGGTAAGCCACGCTCATCTGGTGCCGCGTTGATGGTAGCTCGGGTGATGTTGAGGCATGGATATGAGCCCGAAATGGGTTTGGGCCGGAATAGGAATGGTGTGGCAAGTCTAGTAGAGTTTGCGGAGAACCGCGGGAGGTTCGGATTCGAATACGAGCCTACACGCACCGATATGAGAAGGATTGTCCTAGAGAGGAGGGAGAAAAGCACAGATTAGCCTCAAGGGCTGCAAGTGAAAGGAGTTCCCTTGTGTCACATCGATGAAAGCTTTGTCAGTGCAGGGTGGATGTGCAAGGGAAAGGTTTCCGTAATACACGAAGAAACCACTCAAGAGCAACCAAGTTGGGTGCGGCCGTGTCCTCCAGACTTTGAATTACAAAACTAGCGAATCATCAAACAACCCAGGATTTCTGTGGCAAACTCAATGTAATTCGTTAGTTCTAACCCTATTACTGAGCCTAGGCTTTAGGGTTTGCTCCCTGTTTGGGCATGTCTTTTGTTACCACAAAATTATAAATACACAATCCTTCTTCATTGATCTTGCACTTTCGTCTATTTTCATTCTTCTACATATTTATTTTTGTTGCGATTAAATGATACAGATCCAACAATGAGTCCTATGATAGTAGTGATACCGAGGACCTGAACATTGATTTTGAGCAATTGATAAGTCAAGCCAAAGAAGGGGAAGATGAGGATTGGGGGTTTCCCCCAGAGTTGAGAAGAATGGTCAAATAGGAAGACAGGGAAGTGAAGCCACACCAAGAACAAACGAAGATTGTAAACTTAGGTGTTAGCGAAGAAAGAAAGGAGGTCAAGGTTGGCACTAGCATGTCCACAAATGTCCGAGATGATTTGGTAGCTTTGTTGTGAGACTACCAAGACATCTTTGCTTGGTCCTACCAAGATATGCATGGTTTGAGTCTCGACATCGTACAACATAGATTACCTCTAAATCCTGAGTGTTCCACGGTAAAGCAAAAGCTAAGGAGGATGAAGCCTGAGATGCCCTTGAAGATAAAAGAAGAGGTGAAGAAGCAGTTTGACGCTGGCTTCTTGGCTATTGCCCAATACCCAGAATGGGTCGCCAACATCATACCAGTCCCTAAAAAGGATGGGAAGGTGTGAATGTGCATGGACTATCGGGATCTAAACCGAGCCAGTCCAAAGGATAACTTTCCTTTATTGCACATTGATATCCTCATCGATAACACGACCAATTTTTGCCTATTTTCTTTCATGGATGGGTTCTCGGGCTATAATCAAATAAGGATGGCACCGGAACTTTCTGCTACAAAGTGATGTTCTTTGGGCTCAAGAACGTTGGGGCAAGTTACCAGCGGGCTATGGTAGCATTATTCCACGATATGATGCACAAAGAGATTGAGATCTATGTGGATGATATGATTGCCAAGTCAAAGACCAAGGAGGAACACCTTGTCAACTTATGAAAGTTTTTCAAGAGGCTGCATAAGTACCGATTAAGGTTGAATCCCGCAAAGTGCACTTTCGGGGTCAAGTCAGGATTGCTTCATTTTATCGTGAGCCAGAAAAGGATAGAGGTAGACCCAGGCAAAATGAAGGCCATCCTCGAAATACCCGAGCCACGCACCAAGAAGCAGGTCCGAGGCTTCTTAGGATGGCTGAACTACATAGCGAGGTTCATATCACAATTGATCGCCACTTGTGAGCCTCTCTTCAAGCTATTGCATAAGAACCAGTCTGTCCAATGGGACGACGACTGCCAAGTGGCATTCGAAAGGATTAAGTGGTGCCTCATGAATCCTCCTGTGCTTGTGCCACCGATGCCTGGAAGACCCCTTATCCTGTATATGACTTTTTTGGATGAGTCAATGGGGTGTGTGTTGGGCAGCATGACGAATCCAAAAAAAGGGAATGAGTCATCTATTACTTAAGCAAGAAGTTCACGGCATGTGAAATGAAGTACTCTTTTCCTGAAAGAACATGTTGTGCCCTGGTGATGCAATCCTACCCCATAAGGGCATTGGATAGAAGACTCCAAGAAGATTAGGCCAGAGATGCAAGAGAAGACCCTAGGATTCTCATGAGCCTTAGGGTAGATTTTGGGCCCATGGGCTAAGTATGAGTCCACTAATCTTTGTACGTATTAGATTAAGGTTTCATTATTTTTAGGCCTTGTATTTAGGGCTCAACAATATAGGTAAGGTACCCTAGAAATATAGGATTTTTTAGCCCTTGTATTTTAGGGCACCTAGACTAGTTTTTGTATTAGGGTTAGTTTTGTAATTTCACATGTATTAAGTGAATATTTGATGTGTGTGGTTGGAAATAAATTTAATTGGATTGGGAATTTAATTGAATTGGGAGAATCCCAATCCAATTAAATTTAGAGGGGGAGGTGAGCATTTGCTTGCTACACCCCATTACCACATCATATAGTCACACTTTGTGCATGTCCTTCATGCTTTACATGCCTCATGACACCTAAGCACACTTAGTGGAGAATCTTGGACTTGATCTTGGATTAGTGGGCTGAACCATAACTGAAATTCACTAATCATAATTAGTGAAAATTTGGCTCCACAAATTCAATTTCAAATTCAAGTGACTCTATTCAAATTTCCCTCCAATTTTGTGTGACACTTAGGCTATAAATAGAGGTCATGTGTGTGCATTTTTTCAACTTTGATCATTTGAGAATTACATAAATGTGGGAGAATGATTGTTTGGATTTAGACTAATATTTGAACTTGCTACACAATGATTGGCACCTTGCATCTAGGTAGCTAAAATGCTTTTCTATATATATATATATATGCACCGATGTATGATTGTTTTCTAATTGCACAGTGACACTTGCATTTAAGAAATATGCACCATTCAAATTTGTTTGGCTTTTGTTGTGTTTAAGATAAATGAAATGATGGTTGGCGTTTCATACAAACTAACTTTATGAACATGTCCTTGCAGGAAATGGCTCCAAAGAAACTTCTAGCTAAGAGGGCAAGGAAAGATGCCGTTGGAGAATGATCCAGTGCGGCCCCACAAGTGGATATGGAGTTTGACGGACTTCGATTCAGAAGCGAGGAACACCAGCGTCGTTTTGAGGCAATCAAGGATTGGTCTTTCCTCAAGGAGAGACGGGTCCAGTTGAGGGAAGGAGAATATACTGAATTCCAAGAGGAAATTGCCAGGAGGCAGTGGACTCAACTTGCGGCGCCCATGGCTAAGTATGATCCAGAAATAACCATGGAGTTCTACGCCAATGCATGGCCCATGGAGGAAGGAGTTAGGGACAAGTGCTCGGTTCTTGTTGCATCCGTTGATCCTGGAAGAAGGACAACGATGCGAGTTCAGTTAGAGGAGGAGCCAGGCCTCAAGATTTGATGAGGAGGCCATAGGCCAGATGCTGTGCGTTCCAGGTCAGGACTTCGCACGGAGTGTGACAGGGAGATGGGTGCGGATCATGCGCACCAGTATGACCACCTTGACATAGATCTAGATGACATTGCTGCTCAACAACATCCTCCCAAGCAATCATAATTCCAACCTCCCCCTGCCGAAGTGCCAGTTGGTCTATGCCATCTTGACCTAGGTGAGTGTTCATGTGGCCCAATTGATCTTAGATGCTATATATCAATTTGCAAGGATCACGCCTCCCAGGCATCCAGTGGACCCAGAGAAGTCCAACAAATCACTGGGGTTTCTAGCCTTGATCATGGGCCTCTGCCAGTTCTATGGGGTGTCGATTACTCCCACCAAGCTTATCCGGCCTCCCATTAACAAGGCCTTCATAGAAAAATATTGCATGTCAAGGCAGGTACAGCAGCAGGGTCAGGCACAGCAGTAGCAAACCGCAGATGCATCGCCGCCACCTCTACGGCAGCCACCATCTCTGGAGTGCATCTCTACTCACCTGCAGAGGATGGAGCTCCAGATGCACGCATAATGTAGTATGTGATCGACCAGGAAGCGGCTAATCATAGGGGTCAGGTGCAGCTACCAGTACACCCTACATCAGCAGAGCCAAGATCCCAGCCCTTTCCCATGACCTACCCCCAAGCAGTTCGTGGCTGTCATACCCTAATTTCGTTCGGGGACCATTGTTTGGTGGCATGCAACTTTCGCTTGATCGCCTCGAGGTACTTAACACCGATCGTTAGGTAATCCGTAAAGTTTCGTGACATTCTGGAAGTCAAAAAGAAGCATTGTTGCGCAATCCGTAAAGTTTCGCAACATTCTGGAAGTCAAAAAGAGCATTGTTGTGTAATCCATAAAGTTTCACAACATTCTAGAAAGAAAATGGATGTCGTTACGGAATCCATAAAGTTTCGTGAGATTTTGGAAAGAAAACAGCCAAAAACACAAAAATGGGGGGTGAACTTATCAAGATAGGGGTGTAAATAGCATTTTGAATCTAGGCCCTTTCGGAACATTTTGGAAGTTGGGTTGCTTAAGGAGGAAGCAACTGGGCGGCAAGCTCCTCCACGTTTTTGAAAAATGGTTTCCGGGGCTTCCATGGCTTCCGTAAAATTTTTGACAACCTTGGGTAAGCATATTTCACTTAACATTGGTGAAAGGGGAGAGAAAAAAAGATGAAAATCAAATCCGAGACACTTCCGTAAGGCTTTCGTAACTTTTCTGTAAAGTACGAAAAGGGGGGTGAACTTAGTTATTGGGGTGCGCTTAGAAATCTTTCTCAAGAAGCCTCTGGGCGGCAAGCACCTCCCTTTTTCCCTATAAATAGGGGAAGGGGGGCTGTTTCAAAAGGTTCATGATCCCTAAGCTATGCATTTCGGCTATTTTTGGGCAAAAAACACGTTTTCGTGAACAAAAATAGAGTCGAAGTGCTTCCGTAATGCTTCTGTAAGCGATTTTGTGGAAATTCTTCATCGTTCTTCATTGTTCATCGTCGTTCTTCAATCTTCAACCGGTAAGTTCCCGAAATCGAATCTTTCAATTCATTCTATGCACCCTTAGTGGTCCCTACTTGTTTTGTGTACTTTCACTTTAATTTTGCTTACTTTCAGTTTTCTTTTCTTCCGCTTTAACGAGCTTTTAACCGTTTATTTAAGCCGTTTTCTCACCTAATAAATGATAAAATGAATTTCAACCGATCATTTGTGTTGTAATCTCGTTTAGTCACTGTTAAAACAAAATCTAACCGATCGTTCCCGCTGTAACCTTGGTTAAATAAAAAAAGGCAAAATAATAATAAAATAATCAAAATATCTTGAAAAAAATAATAATAAAATAATCAAAATATCTTTGAATAAAATAATCAGAAAATCATTTGGACATTTTTCTTTGGAAGTTTCCTTGAATGAATTGACTAATAACCAAAGTGAAACTAAGGCTAAAATCAACTCACAAATCAAGCTTTGTCCGCAAAAGTTACTTAGAACCGTTTTAAGGTCCAATGCCTTAAACGGTCCTCTTTGCTTTTACCGGTTAACTTGGACCGTTCAAAAGCATAAAATTAACCCATAACTTTACCGCTTTTGCAAGAACTACGTAGGTCTGATTTTCTCATCGCAATTGAGGATACGTAAGAGCAAAAGCCCCGCTTTTGTCGACCACCCCAAGGGATCGTTAATGGTCCAACGCCTTAACGTTTCTCTACTTTCACCCCAAGAGATCGTTAATGGTCCAATGCCTTAATGTTTCTCTCCTTTCAAAAACAAGAGATCGTTTAATCGTCCAACGCCTTAAATAACCTTTTGTTCGGTTAAAATATATCTTGCTAAAAAAGATAAAAACAACTTAACCAACGTTTAGTTCTCAAAGAACTATGTAGGTCTGATTTCCTCATCGCAATTGAGGATACGTAGGAGTGAGGGAAACATCCTTATCGACCACGAAAAGATAAAAAATACAAAAAGGCCCACAAAAAGCAAAAAAAAAACATAAAAAAAGGAAAAATACATAAAAACATAAAAAAAGGGAAAATACATAATTTTGAAGTCATGTCTTGCACACTCGATTAAAGGTTGTCGTCCCTTGTGACGGACGTGTGGGGTGCTAATACCTTCCCCGTGCGTAAAAACAACTCCCAAACCTTTCACGATTAAAGTTCGTAGACCACACCTTTCTGGTTTTTCCGACGTTTTCCTCGAATAAACGTTGGTGGAGACTCTGCGCATTTTCCTCCCATGGAAGATGCACCCGCGTCGCCCTCCCGCTGAAGGATAGGTTGCAACAATGGCCATAGTAGCATGGCCTGGAGATAGGCCCAATTTTCAGGCAGGGGCAGGACCCACAGGGACCCCCGGAGACGAGGATAGAGCTCAGGAGGATGATGACATGGCTGATGTGATGGACTTCTTTCTTTGAGGAGGCAGAGTCGCTTGGTCGGGATCGCCTAAAAACTGTGAACTCGTCTTTATTTTGTTTTTATCACTTTCGTTATTTGTTTGTTATCTCATTGTGATAGAACTGGACTTTAGTTTATCGCTTTCAGTTTTTGTTTGTTGTCTCATTGTGATGAAACTTTATCGCTTCCAATGTGTCGTCGTGCTATTGCGTTGTGGTGGTTTGTCTGAAACAAGAAAACTAAGCAAAAAAGTAGGGTCTTGTGTATTGTTTCTTTTCGTTCATGCACCCTTTGTTCCTTTTGATAAGTATAATCTCGGGTAACAACTTTGCCTAGGTTACAAACTTTTTTCTAAAGGAACTGAAAAAGAAAAAAAAAAAAAAACCAACATGCTTCTGAAAAAGAAATGTTCGCTAGTTTTCTTTGGAGGAAATTCACAGATCAAAATGCAAAAGGTTTTAGAAAAAAAATAAATATGCACCTAGAGGGTGAACACAACGAAAGATTTTCCTGAATGCCTCGGATGTTTGTATGACTTGATAAAATGAGCAATCTTTGAAACACTGGTTTGATATGAATGGGGAAACAAACCCTAAGCCTTAGTGTTTGCATGGCCACAAAGCCTTATGTTTGAGTGTCCACATGGATGTGTGCTATGATTAATTTTGCATGAATTTCTAATTATCAGAATATGCGTTTCATGGAAATGATTTGGGGCGTTCCCTTATTCCTAAGCCACTTGCTAAATAGATATCCCGACATAAATCATGTCCCTCCATTTGTAGGCCTTTTGAGCCAAACGTCAACTTTTTGGCCGTAACCTTGACCTAGGATGGAAATTTCTAACCTTATCCTAGGAAGAAAGAATAGGAGGATCTTCCAAGAGAAGCTTCTTTTACCTTGGGTTAGAGATGTGCGTCAAAAGAAAAGAAAAAAGAAAAAAAGAAAAGAAAAAAAAAAGAATAATCAAATCAAAGATTGAAGAAAAGCGAAGGAAAATAGAAAAGAAGAAAAAGGGGTTCTTTGGACCAGACAATGTCTAAACAATGTGCATAATTGTCGAAAGAGAAGAAATATAAGAGAAAAGCAATAATAACTTGGTTAAAACCTAGGGGGTGTAAAGCGATCACCTGCTTTAGTTACAAACCAAATCTTTGTGTCCCTCTTATTTCGCGTTGAACCAAAGAGAAAAGGAAACAAAAAGGGGAAAGGCCCGAACACCAAGCCAAATTTCCTACCAAAATCCAACCTTATAAGGTCCTATTGATCCATGATGATTGCGCATATTATCTTTGATTTAATGGGAAATGACTTGGAAAGTCCATCTATGACATATTTGTGGGTTGGAATTAAGATGAAACACTTGCCTGTGTGAGATTTTATACACCTTGAGCGGTTTTCCTCTATTCGATTGGACCCAGTGTTTCTTCTAATGTTCTATTAGAAACGAAATGCTAATGTCTTAAATCTCATTTGTTTTTGGTTATGAGAAATTCTATCTGCATGTTTTCATTCCCCAGTAGTCACATTTGTTTTTCTTCAAAAAATATATGTTGTTCTGATTGGTTTGGGGGGTTTGTTTCTTTACTAAGCGTGTTCACATTTCAGTGAAAGATTTCAAAGACTATCAAAGTCTTTCATCTTCAAGACTATCAAAGTCTTCTTTACTTTTCAAAGACTATCAGAGTCTTTTATCTTGCGGAGACTATCAATGTCATTTGCTCTTTACTTTTCAAATACTATCAGAGTCTTTTGTCTTGCGGAGACTACCAATTCCATCTGCTCTTTACTTTTCAAAGACTATTAAAGTCTTTTGTCTTGTGGAGACTATCAATGTCATCTGCCCTTTACTTTTCAAAGACTTTAATGTCTTTTGTCAAGACTATCACAGTCTTCTTTACATTTCAAGGACTTCAATGTCTTTTGTCAAGACTATCACAGTCTTATTTATATTTCAAAGACTTCAATGTCTTTTGTCAAGACTATCACAGTCTTCTTTACATTTCAAAGACTTCAATGTCTTTTGTCAAGACTATCACAGTCTTCTTTACATCTCAAAGACTTCCATGTCTTTTGTCAAGACTATCACAGTCTTCTTTACATTTCAAAGACTATCAGAGTGTTTTGTTAAGACTATCACAGTCTTCTTTACTTTTCCAAGACTATCAAAGTTTGTTGTCTTACAGAGACTATCAATGTCTTCTGCTCTTTAAATGTTCAAAGACTATCAGAGTCTTTTGTTTCAAAGACTATCAAAGTCTTTTGTCGAGACTTCAATGTCTCCTTTACTTTTCAAGACTTCAAGGTCTTTTGTTTGATGTACCTGATACCTCCTACATTCTTTCTTTTGACAGGCTTCACTACTTGGGTTTCCGCTAGTTGCCGGTCGGGTGGTGAGATCGCTAGGATGAAATTAGTATCCTTATCTTTACTTTCCTTTTCATTTTCAATAAAAAGATAAGTAGAGAGGGGCAACTGTCAGACCCTAATTTCGTCCGGGGGTGATCTTTTGCTAACATTTTGATTCTTGCTAGCCGAATTGAGATGCTAACACCAGTTGCTGCGCAATCCGAAAGGTTTTTCGATATTTTAGAAAAGAATACGGAAAATACCCAAAAGGGTCATTTGGAAGCTTTTTCTGACCCTTGGCTCGCCCTGGCAAGCCTCTAGCTCGCCTGGGCCCCCAAAAGACTTAGGGGTGAAGTAACCAGCTCGCTTGGGCGAGCAAGGTTACTTCAGGTTGAAGCAACAGCTCACCTGGGCGAGCTGCTGATCAACCAAGTCCCTTCATTTCCTATAAATAGGTGTGAGGGGGCTGAAGGAAGGGGTTCAGACTTTCAACATTGAAAGGATTTAGTGAAATTAAGGAGAAGAAGGAGAAAGAAGAAGAAAAACGAGGCCGAGGCGCTTCTGAATCGCAATCGTGACCGATTCCTACATCGTTCTTCGTTCATCAACCAGTTAGTTTTTATTTTAAGGTTTTGAATTTGCTCTCTTCATCTCATTCTTCTACCATCAGTAATCTCATTTCTTTATGTAAAGCGAATTTCAACCGATCGGTTGTGCCGTAATCTCATTTTATCATTGTAAAATAAATTTTCAACCGATTGTTTGTGTCATAATCTCATTTTATCATTGTAAAATAAAGTTTCAATCGATAGTTTACTTCACAAGTCATCTTTTAATGAGATTGAAAGTAAATAAGCGAAACCAAAGTTAAAATCAACATGTAACCGAGCTTTTATCCATAAAAGTCGCTTGAATCCGTTCAAGGTCCAACGCCTTAAGTCTCTTTTACTTTTATTGGTTAAAATGAACCTTTCAAAAGTTTAAAATCAACTCTACGCATAACTCTTGCTTTTTAAAGAACTACGTAGGTCTGAGTTCCTCATCGCACTTGAGAATACACAGGAGCAAGGACAACACTTTTGTCGACCCCAAAAAGTAAAAAAACATAAAATGGGAAAATAAATAAATATTGAAGTCATGATTTTGCACACTCGATTAAAGGTTGTCGTCCCTTGTGACGGGCGCATGGGGTGTTAATACCTTCCCCGCACGTAAACAACTCCCAAACCCTTATTCTTAAAATTCGCAGACCCCTTTTTTGGTTTTTCTAACGTTTCCTCGAATAAATGTTTGATGGAAGCTTGCTTGTGGGGCTTCTATGGAGGCTGGATCTTTGAGCTTCAATGAGGTCCTTTAATGGTGATTTTCCACCATGGAGATGCAGCGGAAGACAAAGGAGAAGAGGTGAGAAGAGGCGCCATCCACTAGGGAATAAGCCATGGAAGAAGGAGCTTCACCACCAAGATGAGCCTTGGATAAGAAGCTTGGAAGGATGCTTCAATGGAGGAAAAGAAAGAGGGAGAGAAAGAGAGAGGGGGGAGCATGAAATTGAAGGAATAAAAGAGGGAGAGAAGTTGAACTTTGAGTTGTGTCTCACAAGACTCTCATTCATCAAAGTTACAACAAGTGTTACACATGCTTCTATTTATAGACTAGGTAGCTTCCTTGAGAAGCTTTCTTGAGAAAACTTCCTTGAGAAGCTTCTTTGAGAAAACTTCCTTGAGAAGCTAGAGCTTAGCTACACACACCCCTCTCATAACTAAGCTCACCTCCTTGAGAAGCTTCCTTAAGAAGATTCCTAGAGAAGCTAGAGCTTAGCTACACATACCTCTCAAATAGCTAAGCTCAGCTCCTTGAGATGAGAAGCTAGAAATTAGCTACACATCCCCTATAATAGCTAAGCTCACCCCCATGACCAAAAACATGAAAATACAAAAAAAATTCCTTACTACAAAGACTACTCAAAATGCCCCAAAATGCAAGGCTAAAACCCTATACTACTAGAATGGCCAAAATACAAGGCCCAAACGAAGGAAAATCCTATTCTAGTATTTACAAAGATAAGCGGGCTCATACTTAGCCCATGGGCTCGAAATCTACCCTAAGGCTCATGAGAACCCTGGGGCCTTCCCTTGGATCTCTAGCCCAATCTACTTGGAGTCTTCTACCCAATGCCCTTGCGGGATTGGATTGCATCAATGCAGGTGGCGACTCCGCGCATTTTCCTTTCTTGGAAGACGCACCCTTGAGTCACGCCTCACCCTCCCGCCGACACATACAATTTAATTTATTATATATAAAAAATTAATTATTTACTACAAAACACATTAGTAATTTTTAGCTCATGATTTTTTTATTTTTTAAGTTGTTTTTAACTCTATATTGATTTTGTTTATGTTTTCGCATGCTAATATCATACTTTATTTCTATCTAAATTAAAATATCATATTAGCAATGAAATCATTAATTATATTAGTCAAATATTTTCATAATTTAGTCTCTTTTGAGTGCATTTGGTCATTATATTCTTACAAAACTTTAGGCAAAAATAAATTATTATTCTAATTTTTTATAAAAAATAAACATTTTTAAAATATTCAGACCCAACTAACCCAACTCAATCCAACCCGTTTATGATTGGTTTGGGTTGGGTCAGCAAAAAGAATTGGTTAAACCCAACCCAACCCATAAAATTTTGATCAAGTTAGGTAATGAGTTTAGCGAAACCCAACCCAACACGACCCATGAACACCACTATAGTTCCACTCAGCTGATTCAACACCTAACATCTCAGCTTAATTCTAAATTTTCTCTTAAACAACTTGGTCTGCTAGACTACTTTTTGAGAATTGAAGTTAAGACTCTTTCTGACTAGTCATTACTCCTCACTCAGAATAAATATATCAGAGATTTGTTGTTGAAAATAAAATATGGCATAGGCTTAACCTATTTCTTCCCCTATGCCTTCCAGCCACAAGCTCACTAAAACAGGCTCAAATCTTTTTTTCTAATCCTACTTTATACAGGCTGTAGTGGGTGTTTCACAATATTGAACTATCACTAGGCATGAGCTAAGCTACTACATGAACAAAATTTTCCAATTTATGGCTAACCCTTTAGATCTCACTGGATTGCAATGAAAAGAATCCTAAGATACTTGAAAGGTATAATGTTGCATGGTCTTCATCTTAAACTTGTTATTTTGGGGCAACCATACACTCTTAGAGCCCTCTGTGATGTAGATTGGGCTTTTGATATTGAAGACATAAGATTTACTTATGGTGCAACTATCTACTTTGGTCCTAATCTCATATTATGATGGTCCCGAAAGTAGAAAATTGTTGCAAGGTCTAGTACAGAGGCAGAATATCAAAGTTGAGCCCAGACTATTGTAGAAATATCATGGAGTCAAACCCTTTTGGTAGAATTGAAAGTTCCCTTCAGCACATCCATTGTCTTCTGTGATAATCAAAGTGCAGTTGCTATAGCTCATAATCGTGTCCTACATGCATGAACCAAGCATATGGAAAATGATGTCTTCTTTGTTAGGGAAAAAACTCTGACCAAGAAGCTAGTTGTTCATCATATTCCTACTCTTGATCAGTGGGTAGATGCACTCACCAAGCCACTCTCTCCCAATAGATTCATGTTTCTAAGAGCCAAATTCAAAGTGCTTGAGACTTCCTCAAAGTCTCACCCACCTTGAGTTTGAAGGGGAGGGCTATTAAAGTATTGTACAAAGAGTTGCAGTATTCAACTGCACTCTCGGCTAAGTGTTAGTTAGGAGTTAGTTTACTCTATTGAGTTAGTTAGTAGGTTAGTTACTGACATCACAATTGTCATAACTAACTATCTAAGCCTATATATACCAAGTTGTAACACAGAGATTAGTGGCTAATAATATTTTTCACTTCTCAATTTTAAAGTTTTTCTCTCTCGAAATATCTTCTACTAGAATTCAACTCTTGAAGAAAAGGCTATTGTGTTGGAATAACTTAGTTTTGAAAGGAAAGCATATTCATATGCGTTGTTGTGCGCATATCTTGAACTTGATTATGAATAGTGGACTAAAAGAGATTAACAGCTTTGTTTTAAGAATCTGTGTTGCAGTGAAATATATAAGATCATCTCCTTCTAGACTAATGAGCTTCAAAGAATGCGTTGAACAACAAAACATTGAATGTATGGGTCACATTTGCTTGGATGTTGAAACAATGTGGAATTCCACCTATTTGATGTTAGATGCTGCTTTGAAGCATAGGAAGGCATTTCAGGAGTTTGAGTTTCATGATAAAAAAATATGCTAATAAGTTAGGAAAAAGGATAAGTTTTCTTTCCTATGAAGATTAGGAATATGATGAGGGTATTCTACCCTTCTTGAGTATTTTCTGTGAAGCCACTTTGCGTATCTCAGGTACCTCTTATGTTACTAGTAGCATGTACATGTTAGAGGTGGTAGTTATTTGGCATGGGATTAACGATTTGCTTAACTGCAACATTGAAGATAGAGTTGTTGGATCAAGTGGCCTCGAAATAATTAAGAAGGGGGGTTGAATTAATTATGAACGTGTCTTGACTAATTAAAACTCTATCCTTCCTAATGTTACAAGATTTAATTAGGCTTTTACTACTAAGTCAAGAAAGTAAAGAACAGAAATAGAAACTTAACCAAAAGTAAAAGCGATAATTAAAATTACACAACGGAAATTAAAGAGTGTAGGGAAGAAGAAGACAAACACAAGATTTATACTGGTTCGACCATAAACCGTACCTACATCCAGTCCCCAAGCAACCTGTGGTTCTTGAGATTTCTTTCAACCTTGTAAAATCCTTTACAAGCCCAAGATCCACAAGGGATGTACCCTCCCTTGTTCTCTTTGAATAAATAAGTGGATGTACCCTCCACTTGAACTGATCCACAAGAGATGTACCCTTTCTTGTTCTCAGTATAACAATCCCCAAGTAGATGTACCCTCTACCCTTACCACAAAGGATGTACCCTCTAATGTGTTGGGACAAAGAATTCTCAAGCGGTTAGTCTTTTGAAATCCTTTGCTTAAGGGGAAGGGAAGAATCAAAAGAATTCTCAGGCAGTTAGTCCTTTGAATCTTTTGGAAAGAGAGAAGAGAGACACAAAAGAATTCAGGCGGTTAGTCCTTCTATTCTTTCGGCAAAGGGAGAAGAGAATGAAAAAGAATAGCACAAGTTTTTTTATCAAAGAACTTTTCTTGAAAGAGAAAGGATTAAACAAAAACTTTTAGAAAGATGAAGAGAAATGAATCAGAAAGATCTGTAAAGAACTTGTTATGAAACTTGTTGAAAGAGATTGAAAGATTGATTGAAGGATTCTTTAAAGATATTAAAGATTGATGAAAGATTGATTGAAGGATGTTGAAAGAAGATGATATGAAATTCATGCCATGGTCACATATTTATAATCTCTTGATGACTCAAGTTAAAGTTTGTGACTCTTGGAAATTTTTTTAAAACTAGTCACCTTAAAAATTGTGACTCTTTTGAAAACTAGTCACTTAAAAAGTTGTGACTTTTGAAAAAATCTTCAGAAACAAGTCACTTGAGGATTTGTGACTTTTGGAAATTTATTTTTCGAAATCAGTCACTGGTAATCGATTACATTACACATCAACAGATGTGACTCTTCATGTTTAAATTTTGAAAATCAAAATGTTTAGAAGTCTGGTAATCGATTACACAAGTTTAAAATGATTTAAAACTGTTTAAACACAAGTTGTGACTCTTGAAATTTGAAATCTAACGTTTTAAAACACTGGTAATCGATTACTACCTTCTGGTAATCGATTACTAGAGAGTAAAACTCTTTGGTAATGATTTTGTGAAAACTTCTTGTGCTACTCAATGTTTTGAAAAACTTTTTTAATACTTATCTTGATTAAATCTTTTCTTGATTCTTGAATCTTGAGTCTTGAATCTTGATCTTGATACTTGATTCTTGAATCTTGAATCTTGATTAACTCTTGATTCTTTGGCATCATCAAAATAACCTTGGAAGGCATTGCTTCCACAAGAGCTACACATTAGATGACTAAAAATATGAAAGAAAAATATCAGAAATACTGGGGTGATCCTAACAAGTTGAACATGTTGTTACTAATTGTTGTTGTGTTAGATTCGAGGTCTAAAGTAAAATATATGAATTGGGCAATTGGTCAACTTTTTGATGTGGACAAGGCAAATGGGTCTAAGTCAAAGCTAAAGTCTTCTTTTAAATCATTGTTTAATGAATATAATTGTCATAAAGAGGGAACTGAAGATGACACACACCAAGCACATGTAAATGTACCTAGTTACAAGAAAGATCTATATGGTTGGAATCTATTTTTGCAAACATCAGGGCTAACCTCATCAAACAAATTTGAGCTTCAAAAGTATTTAGATGAAGGGATTGACACAAGTGAAAATCTGAATATTCTTGATTGGTGGAAAGTTAATTTAGGTCGATTTCCAGTCCTTTCAAACATAGCATGAGAGCTATTAGCTATATCTGTTTCTATAGTTGCATCTTAGTTTGCATTTAGCACAGGTGGAAGGGTGCTTGATTTGTTTCGTAGTTCAAATTGTTTATTGTGCTTTAGCCTTTAGACTTCATATTGTTTGTTGTTTTGAGAGTTTATATTACATTTTATTTTAGTAACTTGAGTATGATTATGATAGAACTTGGTCAAGTTCAAGTGTATGATTAATTCTTTTTAGTGATCTTTTAATCAACATATTTGGTATATGAAATAATTCTTATCAATTTCAAGTGGACAGATGCTAAGTTTTCACTTTTTAGCATTTAATTACTAAAATTTATAAATAAAAAAATCCTTATAATTTAAGTGGATATAGATTGAATATAACCAAATCCATATCCACTTAAATAGATTGGATCTTGAATCCAGGTTGTTTAAAAATATGGATATAAATATAAGATCCAATTCATTTAAGTAGATATGAATTGGATTCTTAAAAATCCAATCCATACCCACCCCTAATTGATAGGATGAAAATAAGACTAATAAACATGGGTATAAGATAAGCATTTATCATCTTTTTTTATTATTTCTCATCAATCATCTTAATTGTTAAGTAATATTTTATTGAAAAATATGTCCACATTTCAGAAGTATATCTCCGGAACTATGAATCATAGTTCCTAAGATATATTTCCAAAATAGGAATATGTAATTTTGAAAATACATTTCTAAAAAGTAAAAGGGGTGTACTTCTTTAAGAAAAAGACATAATGGGTAATTGAGAGGTAGAAGGGGAATAGGAGGATGTAAATAGCAAGTGCCTAGAAATATTAGTGGATCAACTACTGGCACTAGAAAGTGTTTAATAACTCTCAACAAAGCCCGCTTAACATTTTTTGGTCATTTAAACCGCCAAGAAATGAGTCGCCACAAAACACGTGACACTCACAACAGCCACCATGTCGCCAATTAACAACATCACTTATGATCAAGGATCAAAATCATTAACTGACAAAAAGATCAGAGATTAAGATCAATCAATTTTTTATTTAGGGACTAAAAGTGAACATTCAAAAAAATTTGAGGACTGAAAATATGATTAATCCTTTGTTCTATTGTCGAATAACAATTTCTAGGAATATTCTATGGTGAACGAATGTACAAAATGGTCCACCGGTGGATTGCAAATTAATAATTGCTTTTTAAATTCTTATACCCTGCCCAATACTTAAATTTTCACCTGTGCAACATAGGTTTTTTCACTTTTTGATTACAGGTGATCCCACCAAAACATCTGCAAACTTGCACTGTATCATTGAAAACGTGAAGGGTGTAGCATAGCAGTGTACTAATACCAACTTTTGACTAATTAATTTTTACCAACTTTTGACCAAGCTATGCTATAAATCATTGTTTTCCAAAATATAAGAGTGCCTTTCTAAAACTTCTTAGGCTTCTATCTACTGTGTATAGGTGAAAAGAAACGCAAACTAACTGCCAACCACACCAACAGAAATCTTGAAGAAGTAAAGTTCAAGCTTCTACAGGCTGGATGTTAGGAAGAAGTGGATATAGCAGAAGCCCATGAAGGAAGGCCCAAGAGGAGCACTACCAGAGCTGCATATCTCAATGATTCTGTGTAGTGTCTGTAGGAAGCACTAGCAGTGGTTATGCTTCAGGATAATGCCAAATTCTATTATAGGTTGTTAGTAGTGTTAGTGGAATATGGAAGCTGTTGTTAGTGGAGAATCAATTCGGTTAGGAGTAGCTTGTTATCCCTATATAAACATGAGTAAATGAATAAAGTAGAAAAAGATGAATTTGAGTAACGATAATTAGTGTAGTAAGGAGGCCCCCCTGTCCTCGAATTCAAGGAACCTTCCCTCACCTTCTCCCCTCTGTACCTAACACTGGACGAGAAAGGTTGCTGAAATTGCTTATTTTAAAGTTGACACAGTCACAAGGTTTGTAACTTTGCTGGGGCTAACAAAAGAAAAACTCAGATGTGGGTTGTCAACTAGAAGAGGCACGAAGGAACCAGTATAAAGCTCTCTCTTTATATATCCTTTCTATTTTTTTTTTCTCAATATTTGTTTAAATGTGCTTTAATCTATGTACTTTATAATAAACGATACGAAAAAAAAAATTTATGCAAAACTTTTCCAAACATTTTATAGCTTTAAATTCACTTAACTTTTATAGAACTTATCATATTCAATTTATCTAACAGTTGAGATGTATAGGTTAATTGTAACTTATAACAGAGACTTGAGTTATTTTATTTTGTTATTTTTTTTAGGCTTAAATATTTTTTTCATCTATTATAAATATCTAATTTTTGTGTTTATTTTTTAATAAATTTTTATTTTGCACTGAATCTCTAATAAAATAACAATTTGATTTATTGTCATCGACATTTATTTTTAATTCTTAATAAATTAGTGAATTTTATGTTTGTTCCTTGATAAATTTTTTTAATTTATTATTAGTTGGGATTAAAATAAAATTCATTAATTTACTAAAGATTCAAATAAAATATCAATAACCAAAAAGAAAAATATTATTTTATTAGAAACTCAACACAAAAAGAATTATTAGGAAATAAATACAAAAATAAAATATTTATTAGATATCGATAAAAAAAAACATATTTGGGTCTTCTTCTTATAAATATTTACGAAAATACTTATCTAAACAATTAGTTGTTCTATGGCGGCCTGCTGTACTGACCCTCTCTCTCATGTTCGTAAGCTGAGTTGTTAGTTTGAGTTGCACAATGAGTTCTGAAACTTGTTTTTAAGGATAGAAATACCAGCTTCTTATCTTTAGTTTCGAATTGCTCTTACTTAATAAATTACCCATGTTAAAGTTTGTTGCCAGACTGCTAATTTGAGGCGAACAATTTGTAATTTTTTGTTAAAATGTGGTATAATAAACAACAATATATCATTTAACTTTTGTATGTAAGGACAATTTCTGAATTTATGCTTCTTAGCTATAATTTTTAGTTTTTTTTTACTGTAATTCTTTCAAATCAAATCTCAAATTTCTAATCTTTATATATAAAAAGAAGGTAAGTGAGGGTAGTTTTGAAAAAAAAAAACAAATTAAAGGAAATAGGTGGGATAGTTTGGAAAAAATAATTTTTTATTATAAACTGTAAAAAAAGTTCTTTGCAATCATTAGCTGAAAAAGAATCGTTTTAAAATTAATGAGCTGATTAAAAAAAAATAAACATTTTAAAACCGTTGTCATTGATAGTGATTATCAATTAATGGAAAAAAAAACATCATGGATAAAATTAAAGTATGAATAAAATTATGTTATAAAATTAATGTGTATTAAAAATGTTTCCTTTTCAATTAATATGTATAAAATTAATGGATATGATTTTACTTTCATATTTCTTTTAATTATCTCTACCTCTATAGCATAGAACCATTGTCATTTTGCTTTTTCCATCCACTCAATTTTGATCCTGCTGCGATACAATGGAAATTGCAAGAACATCCTTTTGAAGAATAAAATTACACTAAATTGTACCTATACATGTCTCTCGGATCTGTAAGTATTTTTTATAAAATCAAGTTTTTTTTCCAGGATTTGTAAGTATTTTTTATAAAATTAAGTTTTTTATTTTAAATATTGCTTGTGATATTAAAATCAAATGCTTGCCATACGGTTGAGCCCATTGAGCTATGCAAGAAGAATGAGTGTGACAAGATGAAATTAAAGGTGTAAACTTATATATGAAAATGATTGGAGTATTGATTAATATTGATTATTTTATTCTAGCTCCATTTGCAATTCAATACTTCCAACTAATAAAGCTCTGTTTGTTTGAGTTGCAAGTCCTGAAATTCAAATTCAACGCCAAATATTTCTAGTTAAGATGAGAATATTAAACTATAATCTTAGTTTTAGCTACTCTCTCTTTCGTAAGTTAGTACATATATACCTCGGGGCTCTTTAATTTTATTTTCATGATTAGGTTATAGTACCATCATGTGGTATTCATTTGTTCATGTAGATAAGTAATCTTATTTTGGCTTAAATTAACAGCAAAAACCTTACAAATTAAGGGTATGAGCAAGCACTAAAAATGGCTTCAATCATTGGGTTAGCAATGTATATTCCTATTTTATCTATTATTTCTTCTACGAAAAGCTGCAAGAGATTGTTAGAAGGAAAATTTGATGTCACATGTAAAATTTTTGTCTCTATGATAGTTAGTTTTATTAGGTTTTTTTATCGGCAACCTTATTTCCATTTTATTTAAGGTTTGAAATATGAAAGATCACACTAGATGGGAGGGATTGAATAGTGTGTTAATCAAAGGTATAAGCTTTTTACTCAATAGAAGATAGGATAAATAGTGGTATAAAAGATATGAACGGTGTCATCAAGTGATTGAAAAATAGTTTCTCCTAAAACAATGGATTGTCCTCTAGTGAGTGATAAAGTGCGTCAAAAAGGACTTAAAGAAATACAAGTTAAAGCTTAAGAGAGAAGTAGAAATACTCAGTTTATATTGGTTCAATCAAATTGAGCAACATCCAATTCTCCTTCACAAACTGAAAAAGGTTGCACTAATCAGAGTGATTACAAAACAAGTATTCTAACTCGCCACTCCTGTCTATACAAGTATTCTCAAGGCCACTTCTGGACACTTCTTAGATTCCCCCTGAATCTAAGAACTCACAAGTCTTTTTTTGTCACTAAGTCACTCCTGACTTTTACAAACAGATTATTTGATGGAATAAAAAGACTCCCACACTCAAAAAGTGGACAAACAATAAGCTCGAATACACAAGATAACTTTGCTAAGCAATGGATTGAACTATTTCTAGTGCTAAGATTATCGTCCAATGACTACTAAGGAATGTTGTTTTCACTTTGTTACTTCTTTCTCGTATTTCACTTCTCTGCTTCACTTCCATGATTTGAGTCCCTATTTATAGACTTCAGTCAAGTGTCTGTTGTGGAATTTGTGCCTTCTTTCTTGATATGATCGTTGTCTCATATCTTGCTGCAGGGCCATGTGAAGCGCTTTGGTTGGAGAGATAAAAAGCAAAATACAGATAGTTGATGTTGTCTTCTGCCATGTCGAAAGTGACCTTTGCAAATATACCTTTGTTCATTCCTTGGTTTTTGTCCTTGCCTTAAATTTAAATGTTAGCATTTCAAACATAAGAGAGGCAAAAAGAAACAGACAAATAGTTAGGTTTGAGCACTTCCCTTTTGTTGCTAACAATAAATTTGTCACGTCACTTATCCATTATATGTATAAAATCAAAGTGTAAGTGATTAATATCCATTGGACGCAAGCAAAATCAACTCGGTGTATTGGGACTAGTTTGTGTGCCAACCTTGATTCACTCGTAACTAACACTAGTATAGTAGTATAGGTTTGCATTTGTCCACTTGAAAAAGAAAAAAATACACATTTGTGCATGTTTTGCATTCTAGAGTAGGTTCTGCATTTTGTGCATTGTCATTCTTCACACAGTAACTATTTAGTCTTGTTAATGTTATTATATAAAATATGTGTTAGTAGCAGAACATAGTAGTGGTAAAACAGAGTAGTACTGTAGAGGAGTATTGTTGTGCATTGTGTAGTGTATTTTGTGTCGCAGAAGTGAACTATCTTGTGGAGTTTGGTTACGCAACTTGGTGTCCAAAGTTTATCCCATATTATGAGCAAAACTAACTCCTTGGGGTTAGGTTTTGGTTAAAATTGGAAAATTCTATCTCTAAATATGAGTTTTAGCGGTAGGAGCAATTTGGTCATTTCACACGTAACTATCTCAAAATGGGCTGAAACTTTATCGGAATGTAGAAAAAATTCATACATCAAGGTGCCCCTATGAAGGACAAACAGGGGCATTGGGGGTCATTTTTGCCAAATTCATTGATCTGGACCACTTTTGGAATTTTTTTCTATTTTCATGATTTTTAAAAATTACCAAAAATCAAAAATGATTTTTAGACATTTATTATGGTGTTTTGGAATTTTTTAAAAAAACATTTGAGGAAAATTTCCATTTTTTGTAGCATTTCAACATATATTATGAATAGTATTCTGTGTAGGGTAACTGACTATATTTTTGCATGTGCTGCCATTAATGAGCTTGTCTGTGCATGACTAGGTCCAAATCAGGTGGCTTGCATCCATATGATCCTGAGATAGATAAGACATTTCGTAGGTTGAGTAGAAGTAATAGGAGTAGATGTGTAGTTGTGCATGATAGTGTAGTTTTGGATAATAGTGTAGTGCATACTGAATTCATTTCTGATTCTATTTCTAAACCTGTTTTTATTGCTTTTGATTCTGAAAAAAATAGTGTTGATATGATGGCTGATAATAATTGAACTCTTAAGGAATTGACTACACCATATTTTGTGTATCAACCTTGGTGTATTCAACATCCTAGGACTGAGGTTAGTTATGAGCTAAAGATTGGACTAATCCATTTGCTGCCAAAGTTTCATGGTCTTGCAGGTGAAGATCCACACAAGCATCTGAAGGAGTTTCATGCAGTGTGTTCCACCATGCGACCACATGACATTCATGAAGATTATGTGAAGATGAAGGCATTTCCATTCTCTCTGGATGGTATGGCTAAGGACTAGTTGTACCTTCAACCAGATACTATCAACACCTGGACAAATATAAAGAGAAGATTCTTAGAGAAATTCTTCCCTACATCCAGAACAACATCCATCCGGAAAGAAATTTGTTGTAGAAGCAAGCTTCATAATGATGAATCAAGTTGATTCAAGTAGTTTTGATGATAACAAAGATGATGACAAAAATCCCAAAGAATGATTTCAAGATTGAGTCAACAAGTTCAAGATCAAGATAAAATTCAAGTTTCATGAGAAGAAATCAAGAAGATTCAAGAATCAAGAGAAGTTTGATTTCAAGACTCAAGAGAAGATTAATTCAAGATTCAAGAAAAGAAATCAAGAAGACTTCACAAGGGAAGTATTGAAAAGATTTTTCAAAAAAACAAACATAGCACAGTTTTGTTTTTCGAAAGAGTTTTTCTCAAAATTTTCTAAGTTACCAGAGTTTTTACTCTCTGGTAATCAATTACCAGTTTCCTGTAATCGATTACCAGTAGCAAAGTTTGATTTCAAAAGCTTTTAACTGAATTTGCAACGTTCCAATTGATTTCAAAATGGTGTAATCGATTACAAGATATTGGTAATCGATTACCAGTGCATCTAAACATTGAAATTTAAAATCAATTGTGAAGAGTCATATCTTTTCATAAAATGCTTTGTGTGATCGATTACATGGTTTTGGTAATCGATTACCAGTGACAAGTTTTGAATAAAAATTAAAAGATGTAACTCTTCCAATGGTTTTCAGGTTTTCTCAAGGTCATAACTCTTCCAATGGTTTTCTTGACCAGACATGAAGAGTCTATAAAAGCAAGACCTTGACTTGCCTTTCAATTAACTTTTCCAATTAACTTTTGAACATCTCTTTGAACTTCTACTTCTTCTTCTTCCTTTGCCAAAAGCTTTCAAAGTTTTCTAGTTTCCAAACCTTGTTCATTCACAGAAAACAAAAGTGTGTTATTCATCTTTTTCATTCTCTTCTCCCTTTGCCAAAAAGAATTCGCCAAGGACTAACCGCCTAAATTCTTTTTGTGTCTCTCTTCTCCCTTTTCCAAAAGAACAAAGGACTAACCGCCTAAATTCTTTTGTGTCTCCCTTCTCCCTTTTCAAAGAATTCAAAACGACACAGTCTGAGAATTCTTTTGATTCTTCCCTTTCCCTTAAACAAAAGATTTCAAAGGACTAACCGCGTGAGATATCTTTTGTTTCCCCTTCACAAAGTTTCAAAGGACTAACCGTATGAGAACTTTGTCTTAACACATTGGAGGATACATCATTTGTGGTACAAGTAGAGGGTACATCTACTTGGGTTGTTATAACTTAGAACTAGAGAGGGTACATCTCTTGTGGATCAGTTCAAGTGGAGGATACATCCACTTGGTTGTTCAAAGAGAACAAGGGAGGGTACATCCCTTGTTGATCTTTGCTTGTAAAGGCTTTTACAAGGTTGAAAAGAAATCTCAAGGACCACAGGTCGCTTGGGGACTGGATGTAGGCACGGGTTGCTGCCGAACCAGTATAAAACTCTTGTGTTTGTCTTCTTCTTCCCTACACTCTTTAATTTCCGTTGTGCACTTTAATTATCGCTTTTACTTTTGGTTAAGTTTCTATTTCTGTTCTTTACTTTCTTAACATTATAGTAAAAACCTAATTGAATTTAGTAACATTAAGAAGGATAGATTTTTTAATTAGTAAAGGTTCATTAATAATTAATTCAACCCCCCCCCCTTCTTAATTATTTCGAGGCCACTTGATCCAACATTTGTGGCATAAGGTAGCAACCTGGAGATACATTATATGAGTACTAGGAGAGATTCAACAAGTTGTGTGCTTCTTGTCCTCACCAACAAATTAGTGAGCATTTGTTGATCTAGTATTTCTATGAGGGGCTGATGTTAATGGATAGAAGTATGATTGATGTAGCTAGTGGAGGCGCTTTAATGGAAAAAACTCTTATTGCTACCAAACAATTGATTTCCAACATGGCAGCAAATTATTAGCAATTTAGTACTAGAGTTGCTACACTATCTAGGACTGTTGCAAGTGAAGTTTTTGTTTCTATGGTTGCTGACAATCAGAGCTTATATATAAAAAATATGAAGGTCTATAAAAACTCCCGCTGAGTTCAATAGCCTTGATGTATGAATAAATATATATGTATAACAATGAAAAGAAAGAAAAATAAAACACAATATGGCACCAAAACCACACTTGTATTATTGAGAAGAGTGTTTAAATACATCAAAATTCCTATCCTTCTCCTCTTTTTGTCATCAACAAAAGAACTAAGGGTTCAAAGAAAGAAATGATGTTTTTGACATCATTTTCACTCTTGATTGCAAGGTGGTGGTGGTGGTGGTCGAACGAGTGGTGTTGAAGTTGGTGAAGGTGGATGGACTTTGGTAGGAACAACAATGATAAAAATAGTATGAGCAATAGATTATTGTTGAATGATTGATGGTCGTTGGATGATAGCACCCAACATGTTCTGTTGAGCCTGTTGGAGATTCTATAGCAACATGGTAGAGAGGTTGCTAAACTAAGTAGAAATGGAAAACTGGATGAACTTCTTATACTACTTACTTTCCAACATTTAATGTTCAACATAGGCTTCTAGCTCTCATCTGGTCTCTTCCTTTTTCTTTTCAAGAGCTTCACTCATCAAAGCTCGAGTCTCGTCTTTTTGTTTAACCAATGCCAAATCAAGCATGGCTTGGACATTGTGAGTAGTTAGTGTGCTAGGAGTAGCAAAACTCAGAGGTTAATGGATAGTATCAAAAGTGCTTGAAAAGACAATCACTGCATCAAGATCATCTTGTTGCATAGAACTGGCTTCATTTGAGGTTTCTTATTGCTTGGACACAAGTTCAATAGGAACAGTTGGGATACCCTTATCATCCTTGGCAACATTGAACGTAGCAGGGGGTACTTCTTCGTATAAAGTGAGGTTAATAAGAACCTAATTGATCTTATTAGTATCATCTGCTTCTTGTTTCTCTATTCTTGCTTGCTCTTATGCTTCTAATACAACAACTTCCTCGGTTGGTCTTGTAGCTTCTAACTCAACATCAAAGGCTTTTCCATACTCCTCTTTTGCAAGCTTCTCCACTTCATGTAGTTGTTCAATAGGGTCCTAAAGGTCTTGTTCATCCATTTTTATGAGATCAAAGACAGAATCATTAAAGATGACAAGAAGTGCCTTTAGTCTTTGGATGAAAACATTGTCCACTTTGTCTTTGACAAAGCATACACAAGCATCATCAAAGTGATATGTCGAGACTGAACGCAACACCTGAATATTGTCTTTATGGTCTGTAATGTCTTGGCCATTGAAACTGGACGACAAAGCTTTCCTAGTGTCACCCCAAACTATTTGATTCCAGAATGTCTTGGCATCAAATACATCAGGTCTCTTCACTAGCTTCTTCTACTTGTCGAAAAGAGTATTTCAGTTGTGTGGATAGTTGACAAGCTCCACTTTTTGTTGTCTGCTTGCCATTTCTTGATTAAAGTACAGTTTGAAGTCTTTCTTTCTACCGTCATCCTTTAGAGGTAGTCTAGGACAACATCGATTAGGCACCATCAAAATATCAGTGGCTTTACTGATATGAAGACTAGGTGGATATGCAACTGCTTGATTTGAAGCATACATCTGGGCAAGAATATCACCTAACATTGAGTACTTAGCAGGTGTGAAAATAATATTAGTTAGGTTTACTGGAATGAGTTTTGATGGGGCGTCCAAATGTCAATCTTCTTCTCCCACTGAACCTTTGGTGGATCCACTTCTAGGGAAGAATTCATGTGACTTCTGGAAAATGTTGCGAGGGGGATGTTGATGGAAATGGCCTTCCTAGAAGCTTTCTTCACCATCTTCTCTCTTTCCTCAAAAGGATTTACCTTAGTGGATGGACGAACACATTATGGTGTGCCAGGGATCAATCAATGTGGTTGCATCCTAACCAGGTTGGGATACACTGGTCACATTCATTGAGGAGCCTCTAGAGCCATAATTGCATTAGATGGAAGAGCCTTGAATGCTTCATAAGGTGAATGCCTATGATCATACCTCGTCACTCAGTTGCAAATACTCTCTAATGAGATTGGATGAGTGTGGGAATTATGACTTTTACTGCTAGAAGTGAGCATTGTGTTATTTACCTGAGAAGGTGGAGTCCATGATTTCCCAAGGATAGTTGGGTTTGCATGAGTTGCATTTTTCTTCAACTTCTTTGGCACATTAGGCACAAGTACAGGTTCATTTCTAGTAGGACGTTCCTTAGTTACCTTGGCCTTTTTGGAAGTAAAAAGAGATGAAGGTTAAGTAGTTACCTTTCTTTTCCTCTGGAGTGGAGCAACCATTTCTTCCTCTGTTTCATTGAGGTCTCCGAGTCTTATACTTCTATTCACTTCCTTAACTTATAGGGACTCCTCTTTGATTGAATAGCCCTTGGATGCTTGTTGGGGGGACTAGATACTGATGCGGACTCATGTCTTTTCTTGGTTATTTGCTCCTTTCTGATAATCTCTTCCTCAACCTCAATTTTCTTGGCCTACTTTTTGGTCTACTTCTGGTTGTCTTGCTTTGAAATAATCAATTTGATTTTATTGGAAATGCCAAACTAAGACATTGCATCATCAACAACAACCATTGAATCATCTCTTTTTGTTGATTTCTTCTATGTTCAATTTAGGAACTTATCATTGTGTTATCTTTATTTGTAGCCTAATAAACTTGATGTTTAAAGCCCCAAGTTCTGCTACTTTGCTAACACGAGCCCCTTAATGATGATTTTGTCATTATTGTCCTCGCTTAGAGTGTTGAACGCCTGATAAACACCTTGCCCCCATAGAATTCTGTTGAGTAGGGCAACATAGTAGATATCATCATTACCCCCAATTTCTTTGTAATGTGCAAGATGTTGAGGTAGATTGTGTAAGGCAAATCAAATGGAATGCACTCCATTAGATGGAAGAGCATGAACTTGTGTAGGTCAGAGATGGAATCCTTGGACCCCAACTTGTGTAAGAAGCTCTTGTTTACTACATTTTGCCATGGCTAGATCACATGATAGATTGTAGATGACCTTTTTTCCTTGGGCCTTCTGAGCGTTGTCCTTGTAAAGAGCCCTTGGAACATTATCCCCGCACACTTGTTCCCACTTGCTATTGTATTTGCTTCCTTCCCTCATGCAGCCAATAGCTTGGGCTATGGTCTCTATGTTGAGAGTCATTGTCTTTCCTAGCACAATGGAGACCATAGTGTGTCCTATGTTGAACTTAGTTTTCTGCCAAAACATTCTGATTAGCTCTGGATATATTGTCTATACGTCATTGTAGTAGCCTCAAATACCACAACAAAGCATGGTTTCATTCAGGTTCATACCCATGCTTTCCAGAGAAGAGATGTCAAAGAAATGCTCTATGTGAATAGTTGGTTCATCCTCAATGTGAAAAATTATGGTGTCAACCTTAGGGATGGAGTTTTGGAACTCAGAAGCATCACTAGCTCCATACATGGTTGTAAAGGTTGAAGCTTTCTGGTAAAGATTCAAGCTTTAGGGTTTAGAAATAAGGGGAGAGAGAGTTTTGAGTTTTCTGAAACTAAAAAGTTTATTGAGAAAGAGAGAGAGAGAGAGAGAGAGAGAGAGAGAGAGAGAGAGAGAAAATAGTTTAGCGGTTTTGCTTTTCTTTTAGTTGAAGGGTTAGTAGTCTTTCTAAACAGCAATCATAAGGCCCGCTATCGCAACCAAACATCACAACGGGACGGCAAAAGAAAATAAAAGGGGTTCGTTTTCTAAGAAGAAAACGAGAGGGAGTCGCCACCAACATTTATTTAAGCGAAACTTTAGAAAAACCAAAAAGAAGGTCTGCGAAATTTGAAAAGAAGGGGTTTGGGAGTTGTTTACGCATAAGGAAGGTGCTAGCACCCCACCCGCCCGTCACAAAGAACAACAACTTTTGATCGAATGTACAATAAAAATAACGTGATTTCAAAATTATTTATTTTCCCAAGAGCAGTGAAATTTTTTTGTGTTTTTCTTTTTCTTCGAATCGACAAGTGTGTTGCCCTTGCTCCTACGTATCCCCAGGTGCAATGAGGAAATCAGACCTACGTAGTTCTTTAGGTAAAAGTGTTTGTGTGTTGAATATCTTTTTTAATTTCCATTTTTTTTTCTTGGTCGGATATCCTTCGTATCCACCTATTATGAATATGATGAATATCTTCGAGCGCGCGAGGCGAGTCCAAGACCCAGCATCGTTCGCTATGAAAATAAAGAGCTTTAGGAGAATTACCAGGCAAGTTCGAGACTTAGCATGGCAATTTAAAGTAAAAGAATAGTAAAAATAACATAATTACGGGAACAACAAAAATATTGAAAATAACGAAAAACACCAAAAAAACAGAATTTAGTGCGTCAAAATTACGTAAATTACGAAAACAACTTATGCTAATTTAAGAAAACATAGGATTGGATTTCATCATTCATACCCTTAGTATCCTAATAAGGTTAACATATATAAGTTATTTTCTAACATTACTGATGTATTCATAGTTATCCCAAGTCGATTCCTCACACTTTGGAACCTAAGAAAATTTACTAAATATCAGTCTCTCGCATATGCAATAAAGATCCCAGCATTACAATTATATTCTCATGATTTTTGCAATCAAAACGTTATGCTTTATTCCTAGCAACATAACATAAAGAGTAAAATCATTCGGTTCAAATTCCAAGATTACTTTCCAATCTCACTTAAAATCCAATCTCATGACACTAGTGATCAAATAGAATCAAGCATTACGAGCAGAGTGAAATTACCAATAATGAGTAGAAAAGATTAATACACATAATATCAAAAGGAACACATAAGGGTGCCAAGATTACATCCAATCCTTAAGAAAAACTAACTAATCATTGAGCAGAGCACAAGACTGACAAGAGAAATGACGAAGGAAATTATTCACAATCACAACTTTACAGCGCCTCGGCTCCATTTTTCCTCTTCTACTTCTACTTCTGCATTTTATCTCTGTTATTTTGGCTGTTGGTCTCCTTTTTCTCTTCAACCATGCATGGCTATTTATAGAAAACAACCATTGAGTGCAGGGAAATTCGCCCAGGCGAGTTGCTTGCTTAGGGCTAAAGTTACATCTTAGCCCAGGCAAGCTGGATGCTAGCCTGGGCGAATTTAGGGTCAGAAATCTTCATGAAAAGACCATTTTGCCCTTCCTTGTGGCTTTGTTTCTAGATCTAACAAGCAACCATCAAATCCCTGAGTAACCCCTTGGCCTTGTGTTGTAACCAGTTTCAAACACGGCAATTCGATTGGTTCCCCCTTTTCCTTCTCCGTAACTTACTTTGTTCTTAATTTACTGCGTTCCCTTTTTTTTCTATCTCTATCTCTATGTTTTTTTCTTTTCTTCTTCCTTATCTTTATATATGTATATATACATATAGTATTTTTCTTTTTCTTTTTTACCACTGGCAATGGTAAAAGCATTATACCCGGATGAAATTAGGGTCTGACACCCACCAATCAAGAAGTGACACGGCAAAAAAGACCAACGTTCTCTTACCTAAAACGCTATGTTCCAAACAATGTAATACAATGCTTATGAAATGAATGCATCCACACATTGGACACACATATGACATACAAAATGCAGAAATTAGTAGCTTAGAGTCATTGGATGATGGGTCCTCTAGACGTTAAGCCAGATTGAACGACATATAGAGAGTTAATCATTCTTTTGTAGTGTCCATTCTGAGTTGATTCCTTAGTAGAATCACCTTTTCCTTAGTAAGGGGTTTCGTAAAAATATCAGCAAGCTAATCAGTAGTGGGTACAAACTGTAGATCCATTGTCCCTTTCTGAATAAGGTCTCGTATAAAATGATGCTTAATTTCTATATGGTTTGCCCTTCAATGCAATGTGGGATTTTTTGAAAGGCTTATGGCAGCTTTATCATCACAAAAGATGGGAATGTTACTCTCGTAGATGTTGTAGTCCTCTAGCTGGTTTTTTATCCAAAGGAGTTGAGCACAGCAACTTGTAGTTGATATGTATTCTGCTTTCGTAGTAGATAGTGCAGTTGAACCTTGCTTCTTACATATCCAAGTCACTAAGCTTCCACCAATGAAGTAACAACTTCCACTCATGCTTTTTCTTTTGAGTTTGACTCTAGCGTAGTCAGCATCATAGTAACTTGATAACCTAAAATCATTCCCAATTTTGAAACAATGACCAAGATTAGGAGTTCCAATTAAATATTTGAAAATCCTTTTAACAATAGATAAATGAACTTCCCTTGGTTCCTTTGAAATCTTGCACACTAACAAACACTAAACATCATGTCAAGTCTAGACACCATTAGATATAGTAGAAACCCAATCATTGCTCTATATTAGGTTCCATCCACCTTTTTTGATTCCTTGTCCAGTCCAAGATATTTGGTTGGATGCATGGGTGTCTTCATTTCTTTTGCATAATCCATGTTCAATTTCTTTAACAATTCTTTCACATACATGGTCTAATGTATGTAAATTCCCTTGTTTGTTTGCTTAATTTGTATACCATGGATCAGTTCTCTCATCATGCTCATTTCAAACTTAGTCAGCATTAACTTAGAAAAATTCTCACAATGAATTTGATTAGTAGCATCAAAGATAATATCCTCAACATATACGTGAACTAAAATGAAATGTGAGTCATAGTTTTTGCAAAACAAATTTGTGTCAACTTTCCCTCTTTCAAAACCATTATTGATTAAAAAAACTTAGCTTTATGTACCAAGCTCAAGGAGCTTGTTTTAAACCATATAAGGCTTTGTAAAGTTTTAAAACATGATTGAGATAAGTGTCACTTTCAAACCCAGGGGGTTGTTCCACATAAACTTATTCTTGTATAAGTCCATTTAGAAGTGCACTTTTTACATCCATTTGGTATAGCTTCATCTAGCTATATGTAGCAAATGATAATAAAATATGTATTGCTTCAAGACTAGCAACAAGTGCACAAGTTTTAGTATAGTCTATACCTTATTGTGAGTATCCTTTAGAAAACTAACCTTGCTTTGTTTCTCACAACCTTACCTTCCTCGTCCAGTTTATTTCTGAATACCCACTTGGCTCTAATAGCTTTCTTATCTTCGGGTAGTTCAACTAGTTTCCAAACATCGATTTTCTAAAACTGGTTAGGCTCTTCTTGCATGGCTTTCACCCAATTATCATCTTGCATTGCCTCGTCTATGTGTTTGGGCTCAATCTGTGAGATCAATGCAGTGTGTCCTTTTAGTTTGAGTGAAGCTCTAGTTTGGACGCTTTCTGTTGGGTCAACAATGATTTGGCTCTTCGAATGGTTTTTTCTCATCACGTGTCTAATTGGTTCCCTTATTTCTTCTTGGGTACCATCGAGTGGTGGAGTGGAAGCTACAGTTCCTAGGTTTTGACTGGATGACACCTTATCTATAATGCCATTGTCCAATCTCAGATCTACAAAGGACTCATCTAGCTCTGATAATTTCTTATCAGGCTTGGTGTCATTAAACTTCGCATGGATAGGTTCTTCAACTACCAAGGTTCTAGAGTTGTAAACTTTGAATGCATTAGATGTCTTAGAATACTCAAGCAGTATTTCATTATCACTTTTGGAATCAAACTTTCTCAAGTTATCTTAGTGTTTAAAATGAAACATTGACATCCAAAAGGATGGAAGTATGGTATGTTGGGTTTTCATCCCTTCCACAATTCATAGGGAGTCTTTGAATAGGCCTTATATAAATTTAGGGGTTGAGTTATAATCAAGCATGGTCCTTGCCATCTCTTGTAGAGGTCTATTCTTTTTTTTAACTACCACATTCTGTTGAGATGTTCTTGGTGTTGAAAAGTTATGGAGGATACCAATTTCCTTACAGAATAGTTGAATATTTTCATTCTCAAATTTTCTCCCATGATCACTTTTGATTGAAGTAATGCATAATCCTTTTTCATTTTGAACTCTTGTACATAATTTAAAGAAGACATTAAAAGACTCATCCTTGTGAGCTAGGAACATAGCCCATGTCCATCTAGAGTAATCGCCCACTATGAAGAGTCCATACCTTTTCCCACTAATAGAAGTTGTTCTATTTGGGCCAAATAGATCAAGATGAGAAAGTTCTAAAGGTCTTGAGGTGGAAACAATGTTTCTACTTCCAAAAAAAAATTTAACTTGTTTCCCCTTTTAACAGGCTTCACAAAGTATATCATCTTTGTATGACATAGTTGGTAGACCTCTTAAAAGGTTATGCTTTTGTAGCTTTGAGATTAACCTTAAGCTTCCATGTCCAAGTTTCTTATGCCAGACCCAATGATCTTGTTTGACATAAAGTAAGCAAGATTTTGATTTGATAACTCTCTTAGTCTAATCTTATAAAGATTTCCTTTTCTCTTAGCAGAATAAAGTAAAGACACATTTTTGTTCTGGATGATACATTCATCCTTGTTAAAGAAAACATCATATCCATTGTCACATAATTGAGTTATGCTCAGTAGATTGTGTTTGAGCCATTTAAAAAATAAGAAATTATCAATAGGAGGATATGGATGTATACCTATCTTACCCACTCTTGTTATTTGCCCTTTTTTATTCCCTATGAAAGTGATGGTTCCACCATGATAAGGAGTCAAACATTGGAACATGCACCTTTCTCCTGTCACGTGCCATGAGCAGCCATTATCCTATTATTATGATAAGTGTTTGCTTCCTGCTATCAAGGACATTTGCATTAGGAATTATCTTCTCCTTAGGTACCTAAATTTTTCTTAGTCTATCCTTGCATTTGAACGTCATAAGTCCAACTTTACCACAACAATAGCATACAATAGTATCTTCATCATGAACATAGATTTCTCCTTCATACCTATTTTCATATTTGTCTGTGGGACATATACAACATCTTAATAGTTTGTCAAGATATTTTGTTCCACCAACAAATTTGGCCATGTAGACTTTAAGGTTTCAATTTCCTCGTGAAGTTTTACAACATCTTGAGGTTGACCCTTAAATTCTTCATTCTTTAAAAGATTTTCATTCAAAAACTTCATGGATCTTTTTTGTTCTTCACATTCCACCTAAAGAATATGTTCATGAAGCTCATTGAGTTCTTTCATTTCTTTTTGTAAAGCACCAAGTTTATTTTCTAACTCTAGAAAGTTCTCAAGTAAAGTACATTTTTCGTTGAATATTTCCTTTTTCTCAAGGTGAAGCTTAGCCTCTTTTATTTTCAGAGTTCAAAAGCACCATACATTTGAGTGGATTCCTCCAAAGAACTATCTACTTTAGCTTCAAGAGCTTTTTCCAGCTCTTTATGATCTTTGAACAGTTTTTTTTAACTTTTAAAAGAATGAATGAGTTTGAAAGTAATTCATGATAAATGAACTTATAGTACTTTTCGAAATGAAAGTAATTATATAAATAAAGTAAGTTTTTAATCTGATTATCTAGTAACAAGAGTTGTCATCTAGTAATTAATAAAACAGTGATTTGAAAACAATTTAATATATAAAACTTGTGTGAAAGTTGTGTCAATGTTAAGCCTTAAAGAATACTCAAATAAGCTTAAAGAGAGTAGTAAAAACACTTAGTTTATATGTGTTCACTCAATCTAAGCTACGTTCAGTTTTCCTTTACAAACAATAAAAGGTTCCACGAAGCAGTGATTGATTATAACAAGTATGATGACCTGTCACTCCTGGCTTTCCAAGCTTTACATTTATTCTCTAGGCCACTACTGGCACAACCCTTAGACTCCTTATGGATCTAAGAACACTGAAGTATTGTTTTGTCACTAATCCACTCCTGGCTTTCACAAACAAATAGTTTGAAGAACCATAGATTCTAACACTTGAAGGGTGCATTTACAATTAAGTAAGAGTCAATACAAGAACTTTGTTAAGCAAAGGATAGACTCTATTAGCATTGTGTTTCACTCAATAGTATTTGTCTTTGATTCTTTCTTATTTCTCCTTAATATATGAATGTTGTTTATCAACCTTGACAATTGCTTTAACGTGCCTTTTAAAGAATAAGGATAATCCAATCAATGTGGAATCTTGTACATTCAATTTTTGAACATTATTGATTTGATTCTTCTGGTGCCAACTAGGAACAAATGTATTTGGTACAATTATAGCAAATGTGATATGTTCTCCTTAGCAAGAATGATTGTGGATCAATTCTTTCTAAATCAGTCCTTCACATTCTGATTTCAAATTTTAGTTATTTATATAAGGAAATATGGTATTATGTCACATAATATTTTTTGTATAAATGGATACTTATACAAAGTGAAATAAATGGAACATTCAGAACAGATGGGCGCAGACCATGATTTAATATAAAGCATATTTCAATGATTGATAGTGGACAATGATAGTGACCACTTAGGACTTGAAAGATCTTACCATATTTACACTGATAAGTCTTGTCCACTTACAAATAAATCATTAGTCATCACAAATTTGTATCTTTTTTTCATCAAAACTAAGGGATGAGTGAATCATCTAGTTCTTGCATTATGTCTTCGCCTTCATCCATATTAAAAAGTTCGTACTTACGTGTGAGGAGACTTACTTTGTTCCTCTTTACCTGTGACGTTCTCTCATAGGTTATGGCTAGAGGGTCCTATATCTACTTGGCACTCTTGAAGTTGTAAACTTTGGCATACTCTTCTTCAGAGAAAGCATATAACAGAACATTTTGAGACTTGGAGTTGAGCAGGAATCTAAGTTTTTGCTACTTCTTTCACTAGCTCCTTGGGATCTCATTTAGTTCATCATAATATTGAATATAATTTCCATTTTCCACTATGACAACAGGTCGATGTGAATGGACTCGAAATGAGCTATCATTTGCTCCTTCCAATAGTCATACTTTACACCTCTAAACATAGGTGGCTTGTTGGTAGAGTGCCCTTCTTCCATTTATTTCTTTGGTTGATGGATCATTTCCTTAGTATTGTTAAATACTCAACCCAAGAAGTTAAGCTCTAATAACAACTGAAATATCAAATATCACATTAGAAAGGGGAATTGAATTGTGTTTTAACCAAAGATATAAGCTTTTTAACAAATAGAAGTTTTTCATAAGATAATGAGTGTTGTGAAATATATGAGTTGGGCCATCCAATGATTGAGAAGTAATTTCTGTTAAAACAATGGACTATCGTCCAATGAGTGATAAAACAAAGTTTTCTTAAGAGCTTTTTGGAAAAAACACTTATCTGATAAAGTGCATAAAAAAGGACTTAAAGAAATACAAGTTCAAGTTTAAAAGAGAAGTAGAAACACTTGGTTCATACTGGTTCACTCAAACTGAGATACGCCTAGTTCTCCTTCACAAACTGTAAAGGGTTTCACTAATCAGACTGATTGTGACACAAGTATTCTAACTCACTACTCTTTGCTATACAAGTATTGTCAAGGTCATTTCTGGCACACTTATTAGACTCTTCTTAATCTAAGAACAACTAAGTATTGTTTTGTCGCTAAGTCACTTCTGACTTTCACAAATAGATTGTTTGATGGAATACATAGATTCACACACTCAAATAGTGGATAAACAATAAGCTCGAATACACAAGATAACTTTTCTAAGCAAAGGATTGAACTATTTTAGTGCTAAGAGTATCACCCAATGACTACTAAGGAATGATGCTTTCACTTTGTTACTTCTTTCTCATATTTCACTTCTTTGCTTCACTTCATGATTTGAGTCTCTATTTATAGACTTCAGTAAAGTATCCCTTGTGGGATCCATGTCTTCTTTCTTGATATGATTCTTGTCTCATATCTTGTTGTAGGGCCATATGAGAGCACTTTGGTTGGAGATAAAAAGTGAAGTCCAGACAACTATTGGCGAAGCACAAACAGTTGTTGTTGTCTTCTCCCATGTCCAAAGTGACCTTCGCAAAATATACCTTTGTTCATTCCTTTGTTTATGTCCCTACCTTAAATACAAATGTTATCATTTCAAACATAAGAGAGGCAAAAACAAAATAGAAAAATGGTTAGATTTGAGCACTTCCCTTTTGTTGCTAACACTAAATTTGTCACGTCACTTATTCATTATCTGTATAAAATCAAAGTGTAAGTGATTAATGTGCATTGGACTCGAGCAAAGGCAACTCAATGTATTGACACTAGTATTCACAAAGGGTGGACAACAGTTATATAATAGTGTGTTGGACGTGGGATTTTACTTATTGGTAAAACAGTTTATCACTTAATGATTGGACTCATACTTCAAAGAGTTATAAGATAGAAATAAATACCGAGTGTGCTCTTATATGGTAGGTCTTGTCCACTTAGAAATAGTTTATCAATCTATCTATAATTTATATCTTTGTGATCATCAAAATTATAGGTAAGGATGGACCGTCCAGTTGTATCATTGGACTGTCCAATCCTAACAAGGTTATCTCAATTAGTGAAATGCGACTTAAATGAGGATAAGGATGTTATGTTGGGACAATATAATGGCCTTCATCTTGATGTTGATCCAACATAAAGTAGTAGTCACAACAAGAAGAATGAATAAATGAAAGACCACAAAATAATTTAAATTTAGTCTTTTGTAGTGCCTGTCCATGAAATCAATAGAAATGCTTTTCATGTGTTTCCATTGGCCTTTTAAACCCTATTGATTTGATATTTAAAGATTAGAGGAATGTTAATGTTTCTAGAGGGTTTTTTTTTTTTAATATACAAAAGGTTGCGAGCATTCTTCCTAGCTTAAAAATTTCATCAATGTTAATCTAAATAAATATTATCATTTGTCCCATGCATTAGTAAACAGTTTATTTGTGTATGTATAAGGTGATTTTGTATTAAATAACATATTTAATTATCATAATATAGTTAAATATTTTAAAATTGTAATTATTTAATCAGAAATAGAAACAATATTTTTTACTCCACGTATTGTAGGTTACCAAAAATTAAATTGTGAACATAAAAAAATATTCTAAAACTGTAATTTTTTTCTTTTATTTCCTCTTTTTTGTTGTATCCTTTTTAAAAGTAATTAAAAAATAATAATGATTAAATTTTGAAAAACCATTAAATCATATAAATAGTAATCCTTTAACTAAGTTAAATTTCAATATTTTGTAAAAAATAATTATTTAAGAGTACAATGACTAAAATTTTAGATAATCAATGATTTGCAATATTTTAATCTCAATATAAATATAAATATAAATATACTTATGAAATTTGTTGAAATACGTCATGTTATATAAATGAATATGTTTTAAAATTTAATTATAATTTAATTGATTGGAAAATCCTTTCAAAAGAAATTGATTAGGAATTAGGAATTAATAACTTCTGTTTTTAACTTAATTACTTTAATAACAAAATATTAATTTAAATTAAATCAATTTGGTAGAGATTAGTTAAAAAACACCGCTATTCTCCTATCTCACGTTTTTTTTATATTAAATACTTATTGTCTCTATTGTTTTTTATACTTCAACATTGTTATTACACGGTATGTATGGTTTTTTTTTTTTTTGTATTTTTCATAGTTTATTTGTATTTTTAGGATGACATCTTTGAGACAAAATTTAACAAATTGATTTAGGAGTTTTACAACAAAATCAACTCCTAAAGTGGTATATTTATAATTTTTAATTGCAATTACATTGCATTTTAATATATTTTTACTAAAATGTTTCTTTCTTAATTTTGGAATTGATGGATCAAAATGAAAACCCTAATAATAATAATAATAATAATAATTATATGTGTGTGCATTTTGTGCATATATAAAAATATTATATATATATATATATGTGTGTGTGTGTGTGTGTGTGTGTGTGTGTGTGTGTGTGTGTGTGTGTGTGTGTGTGTGTGTGTGTGTGTGTGTGTGTGTGTGTGTGTGTGTGTGCCTATGATTCTCACAAACAATCAATAAAGAATAATAGATAATGATGTGTACCTTTCTCCATAGGAACTTCTCTCCGGTGCACTTTGATTTCCTTGAAAGAGGAGAGAAATAAGATTTCACTTCCTTTGGCCTTTCTTTTCTGTCTCTCTCTCCGTTCGTGATGGCTATGGGTGAGAAAAAAGCACTTTCTGGTCAGGAAGGGGACCTTATTTCACGTTAGTGGGTATTAAACCCCTTTTATAACCACTACTCCCATCAAGTAGTAGTCAACCTAGAAACTTCTCCTATTAAGCCCAATTACAATTTAGCCCTTAATCGTTAATTATTTATTTATTAGTCCCTACTAAGTCACATGCCTCTCACATGAGACATTAATTCTAACATTCTCCCACTTGGCTCATGTGACATTAATAAACATTATGGACTAAATAAATAAATAGATTAACTAACATAATGCGCATTAAAAATTGACTAAACTGTTCTATACATTGGGTACATCATAATTTCATGATTAAGAATAGGAACCAATTCGAGTCATGACGGTTGTACATCATCTAATCGACATAGTCCCTTCCATGTACTACAAATTAGTCTTCTCCTTAATATGACCATTAGTTAGGAGTACATAATTGGTCCAACATAATGTCTTCATTCAAGACAAAACCTGTTAACATTACTCTAACACAAACATGCATGCAAACATAGAGAACAGGTAATCAGAAACATATCATAATTGAGCTCAGAGTGTCAGCAAAATTACATAAGGTAAATTACACTTAATGATCATCAATAATAATAATGCCCATACTTTCAACATGTTCTATAATGTCTTGGGCAATAATCCCTTATTCAAAGGGTCAACTATCATAAGGTTTGTGCTAATATGTTCTATTGACACTCTTTGTTTCTGAACTTCTTCCTTCACGACAAAGTACCTCAATTTCATATGCTTAGCACTCTTAGAGTACTTGTCGTTTTTACAAAAATATTGTTGCGGAGTTATCACAATACATTTTCAACGGCCTAGCAATACTGTCGACAATTCCAAGCCCTGAAATAAAGTTCCGCAGCCAATTAGCCTGAATTGTAGCCTCAAAACATACTACAAATTCAGCTCTTAGATGCAACAACAACTGATGCATAAAAAATTACTTTCATTTGTTTTCGTTCCATATCATTTCTAGGACATTGTGCGAGACTAACTCTGTCTCATTTCTAAATTAGAATAGGCGATGTTAAACACCTTTCCATCTTGAATCTCTCTAGCACTTTATCGATATATATACTTTCTGAGATAAGCCTAACAATCCTTGTGATCTATTATGGAATATTTCTATCCCTATCACATAGCTTACCTCACCCATATCTTTCACTTCAAAGTTTCTAGAGAGAAATTTCTTAGTCTCATGAAGAAGACCAAGATCGTTAGCTGCAAGCAAGATATCATCAATATACAAAATTAGAAAATAACCTTACTCCCACTGACCTTCATATACATACACCGATAAACAGTATTTTCCTTAAATCTAAAGGAAACAATGGTATCATTAAACCTCAAATACCATTGACAGGAAGCTTTCCTTAAGACTGTATATTGATTTCTTTAGTATGCACACCATGTGTTCCTTTCCTTCAATTGAGAACCCCATTGGTTGGTCCATATAAATATTCTCCTCTAAATCTCCATTTAGAAAGACAGTTTTCACATCCATTTGATGTAACTCCAAGTCATAATGGGCTACTAATGCCATAATAATCCTGAAAGAATCCTTTCGTGAGACGGGTGAAAACGTCTCTTTATAATCAATGCCAACTTTCTGAGTAAATCCCTTAGCAACAAGTCTAGCCTTGTAACGTTCAAGGTTGTCATGAGAGTCACGTTTAGTCTTGATGACCCACTTACAACCAACTCTCTTACAACCCTTTGGTAATTCTACAAGGTCCCAAACACCATTATGTTCCATGGAATCTATCTCTTCTTTCATGGCATTTAACCACTTCTTAGAACTATCACAACTTACAACTTGTGAAAACAAAACTGGATCATTATCATTAATGCTTAAGTTTGTTTTGTTTCATGTAGACATACCACATAATCATTTGAAATAGCTGGTCTCCTTTTCTCTTTGAGACCTTCTTAATGCTACTTCTTGTGGTTCCTCCATAATAGGTTCATTATGCATCATGGGTTCATTATTGTGCTGCTCATCTTCATTAATTTTGTAGCAATAACTGAAGGAGCAATCACCTTACTGTTAGAGGCATAAGCTAAAAGGACTTACACTCTAACTTCTTTAATTTCCATTTCTCGTGGAACTGTACTCCCACTTATTTCATCATTTCCAATGAACCTTGCATTTCCAGTTTCGACAATTCTCATACTATGATTAGGACAATAAAACATATACCCCTTTGACTTTACTGAATAACCAATGAAATATCCACTGATTGTTCTTGCATCCAATTTTCTTTCTTGCGGATTGTAAATTCTTATTTCTGCCTGACAACCCCAAACATGCAGGTGCCTTATACTAGGTGTCCTATTTGTCCACAGTTCAAAAGGTGTCTTTGGAACTGTCTTACTAGGAACCCTATTCAACAAATACATGGCAGTTTTCAAGGAATACATCCACAAAGATACGGGTAAAATCAAATTGATTAACATACTCCTAATCATATCCATTAAAGTTCTATTGTGCCTTTCTGATACACCATTTGGTTATGGTGTACCGGACATTGTGTATTGTGTACAAATGCCACGTTTCTGAAGAAGCTTAGCAAATGGACCTGGGTGTTACCCAGTTTCATCTTATCTTTCATAATACTCACCACCTCTATCATATCTAATAATTTTCACATTTATGTCTAATTGCCTTTTCACTTCATAGTAGTAAATTTCTAAGGCATCCATTGCCTAAGAAATCTCGGGCAGTAAGTAGACATAACCGTAACGTGAATAATTATCAATAATGGTGATAAAATATCCTTCCTTTCTGAAAGAACTAACATCAAAAGGTCCACAAACATTAGTATGCACAATTTCAAGAAGCTGAGTGCTTCTTGTAGCTCTTTTCGTTGTATGTTTTACTTGTTTTTCCCTTAATACAACCCACACAAATATTTAGATCCGTAAAATCTAGATAGGGAAGAATTTCATTCTTTATTAATATTTCCATCCTTTCTCTAGAAATGTGACCTAAACGTTTATGCCACAAGAAAGCAGATCGTTCATTCACTAAACTATGTTTAGTGCCAACATTATGATGCAGAGTTAAAACAGTTTCAGCATACAAACTGTCTATTTCCAATTTATATAAACCATCACAAGAATACCAGTACCAATGAGATGATTATGCTTAAATAAATTGAAACATCCATTACCAAAATTAAAAGAGTATGTAGTAACATCAAGTTTAGATAATGAAACAAAATTCCTAGATAAACTAGGTACATAAGGAGTTTCTAGTAAATCTAAACGATGTCCAGTGTTGCGTTTTAAACAATAAGTCTCAACTATTTCCACTGGAGCTTTCACTTCATTCCCCATAAAAATGAACTTCTCATTTGGGCTTATGGTTTAGATTGTAAGAAATCTCTGCATAATGTTAGAAACATGAGTCATACATCCAGAATTAATCCATCATGTATCATGAGAAACTACAGTTAAGTTTGATTCAAAACATACATGAGCATTAAGCTCACCATTCTTTTCGAACCAAGACTTACACTTCAGGCAATTCTTTTGGAAATGTCTTAATTTCACAAAATTGACAATTATTGCCCTTTGATACCCTTCTTCTGGATTTGCAAAGAGACGTCATTGTTCTTTAATGACCCTTTGCCTTTATCATGCTTCTTCATAAATTTCTTTTCAAGCTCCTTGATTTCCTTGGTGACTTACATAATGAACTGAGTAACTTCCTTGATTCTTAAGCCTCATTTCTTCCTGAACTAACATACTATGCAATTCATGCACATTCCATTTATCTTTCATGGTATTATAGTTCATTTAGAATAGACCAAACTCAGACGATAATGAGTTTAGAATAAACTGAACAAGAAAGTTCTCATTCACAGCCATTATATTTCCAAGGTCTTAAGTCTTGCTGCAATGTTTGTCATCTCAATGACATGTTCATACATAGTACGTGAACCATCAAACTTCATGGTGGTCAATGTACTCATTAATGTCCCAGCAACAGACTTATCAGCTGTTTGAGAGCACTCTCCCACTAATCCCATAAACTTTTTAGCACTTTCGATTTTAGGGAGAGTTGTCTTAATACTGTCTGCAACAGTCATTCTCATCAACATTAGGCTGAGTCTGTTAGATCTTTCCCAAGTTTTATAATGAACTTTCTCTTCATTGCTACTAACATCAATAATAGTAACAAACTTCTCTTCCAACATAGCAAGATCATGATCCAAAACATTAAGGTGAAATTGAACTTGCTCATTTCTGTCAGAGAAGTTAAGCCCATTAAAATTGGCTCAGATGATACATAAGAATCCAATGAATTCAAAACATGTATTACATAATAAAATTCACATAAGTGTTTTGAGACATAAAATACATGTCATACATATGATTCATTCAGATAATAGTCAATGTATATTGATGTTCTCCTTTGGGTGATACATCAACACACAACATACAAACATAATGATGCTAATAAAATTTTAACATTATTTGACAATTAAATATGCACCAATTAGTAGTATCTATTTCCTTTGGGCATATAAATAAAACTAATGATACACACAAATCGCCTACAATTATATTCATTAATTATAAGAACAACTAATCAACCTTTGGGCGATCCATAAATGCCTTATAACAATGAATTTCAATTACCCATAAACCAATAACCATATAATTTAGCATCCATTATTCTATGAGTAATCAAAATAATCATTAATTTTGGAATTAAATAACCTTACAAATTTGGCCACTTTGGTGACTAACAAATTCAACATACATTTAATTCCAACCAAGTATAATTGAAATAATCATTAATTTGGAATTAAATAACCTTACAAATTTGGCCACTTTGGTGACTAACAAATTCAACATACATTTAATTCCAACCAAATATGTATGGCCTGCACATACTTATTGCTATTAACAATTCATAGCCATTCTATTAATTTCATTCCAGACCATAAAATAATATTTGCATTTATTTATGTTTTTACATTCCAACACGTTCAAGCAAATATGTAGCATATACATATATTTACTGCTACCAATAATTGCAAAACATTCACATTAATTTAATTGCAGAACATAAATTTTCAATTCTTTAATCACATTCAACAATAATTTTTCGGAGAAAAAAAAAATCAAGTGGGATTGGAAATAGCAAACATAAGGTTACAAATAGTAATTTCCAAAATTTCTTATAGGAACAAACATACCTGCGCAGCACGCAGCTTTTCAAAATTCCTTCACTTACTAACCTACGTGTAGCAGCCATAGCTTTTCCATGAATTGGAATTGCAACTCACGCTTTCTTTTTCCATTATAAATAGATAGTGGCAGCCACAATGGTTTTCTCCAAATTTACATAATATTTATACTTTCTCCAAAAATTGGTATTCAACAATAATAAAATATTACCAATAAAACAATACATGCAGCGGAAAATAAAATTCCTAAATTTCATAATTAGGATTTATGCATAATATGGAGAAATTAAATTATCCCTAAATTTCATAATTAGGGTTCATACATAATTGAGAGAAATTAAATTATCCCTAAATTTCATAATTAGGGTTCATGCATAATTAAGAGAAATTAAATCATTCTTGGAGAATCATAAATTTCATAACACATGCTCTGATACCACATGTAAAAATTTCTTAAGGGTTTCCTAGACTATCAATTATAGGAAACCAACAGGATCTTGAAACCTATGATTCTCACAAACAATCAATAAAGAATAATAGATAATGATGTGTACCTTTCTCCATAGGAACTTCTCTCCAGTGCACTTTGATTTCCTTGAAAGAGGAGAGAAATAAGATTTCACTTCCTTTGGCCTTTCTTTTCTGTCTCTCTCTTCGTTCGTGATGGCTATGGGTGAGAAAAGAGCACTTTCTGGTCAGGAAGGGGACCTTATTTCACGTTAGTGGGTATTAAGCCCCTTTTATAACCACTACTCCCAGTAGCAGTCAACCTAGAAACTTCTCCTATTAAGCCCAATTACAATTTAGCCCTTAATCGTTAATTATTTATTTATTAGTCCCTACTAAGTCACATGCCTCTCACATGAGACATTAATTCTAACATTAAACACTGTAATTCATGACCAAACATTTAAAATATTTATATTAATACTTCTTTTTTTTCTTTTAAATCTAAACTTTTTTTATAAGAAATTTTCTTTATTGAATATTTTTCGTTTCAACGTTCATCCTTTTAACTACTTTTATTCTTATGCTAATGTTTACTTTTAACCTTTTCCTTTTTATTGTCCATGCCAGCACAATCACATATGTTACTATTTTTTAAGAGTGTGTTTGGACGAGACAATTTAAAATTCTAAAGAATTTTAAATTTTGAGAATTTCAAATACTTCAATTTAAATTCCTTTATTTTTAAAATTATGTGTTTGGATTCCTTTAATCCACATAAGTCCGCTCCCTATGAACCATCGCGACGGCAACAGGTCCAGCTGCCGCAGCGTCGCCGCGTACAAGCCGGTGAGGAGCGCCAACAAGTTGTCTCCCACGTGCGGGCACAGCGAGAGATCTAGTTCCGTTTCGCTCAAGTAGCGGGCTGCGAGCGCTGGCAGGTGCTTTGCCCGTAATGGCCGAAGCAAACGACGGTGTTTTGCCTCAAGGGAGTAAAACCACTTACACGTCAGCGAGAAGGATTTTTTATCCAACAGCGCCGTTTCGAGGAAGTCCAGGATCACGAACATTAGCTCCTCCGTGAGAACCTCGAAGGGGTTAGTGGCGTCGTTTTGAGGGTCCGAGCGCTTCTGCTTCTTCATCGTTGTTGTGCATTTTGCGTTTGGTTGGTCGTTTTGGAGAGAAGGGATGATTTTTTTTTTTGTTGTTGAGTTTGTTGGAGGAATAACTGTTAACACGAGATTTATTGAATGAGCTCCGCAACGGAGATGAGGCCGTTTTGTCGCGGTCGTAGAGATTGAAAGTGTTGCGGAACTCGCCGGATCCGCCGTCGGCGAAGGCATCGGAGCGGCAGAAGGAGGCGAACTCCATGAGGCTGATGAAGCCGTCGCGGTCGGTGTCGAGGTCTTCCATGATGCGGTGGAGGTCCTCCAGAGAGACGCCGGATCTGAGCAACCGGAGCACGCTGTCGAGCTCGTCGACGGAGATGTTGCCGTCGCCGTTGGCGTCGAAGCGGTTGAAGACTGTCTCAAGTTCGTTTGTATATTTGAGAATTTGAAATTCACTCTCTCTTAAAGATAGAATTTGAAATTCTATTCATTCAACTAAATAAAATCCCTTTTAAAATTCTAAAATTTTGAATTTTTTTTACTAAAATATCCAAACAGTTACTTTTAATGAAAAAAAAATTAATTCCCTATAAAAAATATATTACCTAGTTAAATTACCCTATTCATTAGTAATTCTTAAATGATAATATTCCATAAACATGTAATAGCGTCTAAATTTCTGGACATTTTTTTTATCAGTAATTTTTGGACGTTTGATTCACTGCAACAATATCAATTTGAATCGCATGTGAAAAATATTATGTGTTTCTAAATATGGACTGATTCCCTGACTTATGTTGCATAAGGTCTAACAAATACAGTTTTTAAATTTTATGAAAATAATTTATAACAATTTTCTTTCAAAAAACAATTTTTTAAAGAAATTTACTAATTAATTTTAAAATATAAACATTCAAATATATAAAAATTCTAAATATGAATGAGATCAATAAATTATATTTTTCATTGATCGCTTAACTGTAGTAGGAACATGAAAAATTGTGTGTTTCTTATGACAACCGTTATTTCATAACAGAAGTTACTACTAGTTCGCTGGGAAAATATGCTGGTCTAGCAGAAATAATTAGTGGATTTTTCAGTAATTTTATTATAAATACCAACCTTATTAAAGTTTTCAATTTTAAATACATTTTCATAATTTAATCGTAATTGATTGTTAGAAAGAATTAAAAAAAAAATTTCACAACGGTAAACGGAATTTAACCTTAGTTAAGTATGAAAATCAAATGCCATGATTGGAGCATATATTACATTCTTAATTTAATAATTACTTAAAAATGGACAATTATTTGTATTAAATTCATTAAAGGAATTATGCTTTTTTTATCATAAGAATATATATAATGAAATTGTTAATATCAATAAAAATATTATTAAATTGATTCTTAGAAATAATCTTAATTATTTTGAAAATTAAGATTCGCGAGCATATTTTATTAAATTATTAATTATTAAATAACAAAAAATTAATTTAAATAAACGCATTAAACACTATTTAAAGTCATGAAAAGAGAGTGTTTAAGTCTTATTTTAATATAATTTTTCATAGAAAGCAAATATTTCAATTACATTTAAATGATTTAATGATTTGATTTTATTAAAATTAATTTTACCAAGGCAATCGAGCCTTGTCCACGATGTTTTAGGTGACGTAAAATTGTATTTGTTTTGGGAGTGTGGGGTAGGAGAGTTTTACTGTAATAGTTTCACGGTTGCTTTTTGTTATTGTTAATTTCATATCCTAATTTGAAAAAAAAACCGGATAACTTATTAAAATAAATGCATTAAATATTATCATTAAGCAATGGTTAAGAAATTATTATTTATTTTTTTTATTTCCTTTAATGGGATCATAAATGATATACATTCAAAAATAAATTAATTCGTTTGAACTAGTTGTATATAGTATTTTTATTTTTGTTAACTTGCTCATAAATGGTATTTATTTCCTTTAACAATAATTTTAAAAAATGAATATTAAGGATCATGATTTGAACAATTTTAATAAATTATTAAATATTTCAAAACGGACACTATTCGAAAAAAAATTCAATTATTTAGTTTTATCATTATTGAAAAAACGGCCAACTAATTCAAATAATTGCATTAAATATTATTTAACAAATTACTCTGTTAATCATCATTAAAAGAATTTAATTATTTAATTGTTTATTTCATAGTTTTTTTTTTGAACTGCAAAAATAATTTATATTAATAATTAATCAGTACCAGGGGTACTACATAGTAAAATCTCTTGCAAAAATGGATAACTATTTTTTTATTTCAAATAATTGGATCATAAATGATATACATTCATCTTCACATGTTATATTAATTTTATTAGTTTGAATTATTTTTTCAGTGTTTTACTTATTATATGTCAACACAAATAATCGAATAAGAAAACTTGAATTTTTTTTAGTTTAAAGAACTATATTAGTTAATACAATAGCAAACAAACAAACGATTTATTTGTACATTGCACGGATAAAAACTAATGATGATAACAATTGTTATTTTAGAAATTAAGAGCATTTCTAATAATGTTATTTAAGCAACCGCTTCATGTTCTTAAGTGGGTTCAAAGTAGACCCCATTATATCACATCACATTTAATCAATCCACTTGCATTTTACTCCAATTCTATAATATAGTTAAGCAACCCACATTTTTATACCATACATTTTTATTTATGTTAAAATTTATTTCACCACTAAATGCTAATTTTTAAAGCAAAGAATACTTTTTTATTCATAAGCAATAGTTCCTTGTACAATAAACCGTGTTTGAATTTAAGCAACCTTCTTTGCCAATTGCCATCTAGATCAGCTCCAAATTGCTCTGATGATTATGATTTTTACTTTTGGTGATTATAATTTACTACATATCTTGACTATAACAATCAGATTAAAAAGAAATTTTTATCAGTTTTTAAAACGTTAAATGCTAATTTTTCATAAGTAATCGAGACTGGGGCAAGTACGACAAAGTTGTTAGAGACTAACCAGGGATATTTATCATTTCTAGGTAACGTGAAATTGAACTGCAGTGTCATTCTTACATGTTTGAAATTAGGTAGCAATGTCATTCTTACAAGTTACAAACCACAACACATGGAGCATATTACACAAGTGGCACATATGCAATAGTCTAGTTTCTACTTTATACACAACTATAAGTAGCTTAAACTCACTCATTGGCGATGTCCTTCTGGAAGAGGAACCACTTTGTGGAAGGGCACTGTCCTTTGTGGTAAAGATCCATCTTCCTCATCATCATCAAATTCCAACACGTAACTGTTCCAAACACTTTCGAGAGTTAACAACCATAGCATAGTGGCAAACAGAACAGTTGAAGAAGAAGAAAACACAAAGGGTCCAGTTCCAAAAGCACAGTTATCTCTTTTGTTGTTTTACTTTACATCAATCCTGATACATACTCCAATACATTCATTAACACCCTACTGAAAGTTGGAAGATTCTAAAACCCCAAGTAGAAGTGGCATCAACATGAAGTGATGTGCAAACACTATCATTTCCAATGAACACAAACTTGCATGATCCTAATACCCACTTCAATTGTCTTTATTATGCAACTTTGGATTTGGAGTATGGACAGGACAAGTTGAGGGAAGGCCTGGCCCATTTTTCTTCCATAAATTTATACAGAAGGATGTTAAATCCTATTTAAATATCAACCAAATAATTCGCTTGTGCATTCAATAGCATTTAAAAATTCAGAAAGAATGATGACATTAGGGACAGTTAAGACAGTTATTGGCAGAAATTAGCAGTTACATGTGATTAAACATGTATATCGTTTTATCAGCTTCAGTTACGTATTTTAGGATAAGTTATTTTACGTATGGTCTGATGGAAGGTAGTTATTAAGTTTTATTGGGGCAGTTATCATGTAAAATTTATAAAGAAAATATCTAGGAAAGGAGTGTGTCCAGAGGAGAGTATTTGGAAGTTCTTTGGACACAATTATTCTTTACGGGAGTTCGTTAAAACTCTTGGACAGCTTCTGGTGTAATTTTTTTTTTTTTTATCATGCTTCTGGTGTAATTTTCTATTCAATTAGTGTGCCTAAATCTCAAATTTCAGTGTTCTATCAAAGAACAAAGGAAAATACTTGTGGAGGAAAGAAACACGGAAATAAAAAGGATAGAAGAAAATATAATAGAAAAGATGTGCTGTTTGGATACATGAAAATAAGGTAAGTAATGAAATTTATTTTTGCTTACTTGGATGAGTGGGTGTCAAAATAAATAAATAAATTATATACAAAGTTTTTATACCAACTTAAAATTCAGAATTTACTAAATTACTTTTCTTAACATATATTATTGTTTATTTACTTTTTTAAGTTAAAAAAATATTTAAAATTTAAGAAAACAAAAATAAAAAGAAAATTAACTTCCCTCCCCTTTATTTCCATTAAACCAAAGGTTTAGAAAGTAAAACAAATCATGATGCCATTTGATTTTCTATGGCTGTGATTAATAATATTTAGAACTGAGCAAGCATTCCATGGAGCCTTAACAGAGTATACTTACTCCTCGGTCTTCCTCTGCACAATTGCGAAATGTTGGAGAATAACCCAGAACATGCAAAATAATATTGGTCAGTATTAAGTCATTGTCACAAAAGTTATACTAACTAGCAAGGATTCACATACTACAAATTGATGGAAGTCAGAGAATCAAGAAGTAATCTCACTCTACTAAGGAAAATGAGAGAATTATTACTCTGCGATGGCCTTGAACAACTGTTGCTTTATAAAGTGCAGTAGTTCCTGGATAGACCGCCAAAACATGTCTTCCAGGAGGGAAATCTTGAGCGCTAGAAGGATCATTACTCTTGGGAAAAGGAATGATATTTGCCATGGGAAGCTTGTATTGTCTGTGAATGCAGCAGGAACACAAATGAAAGTAAACACGTCATTCAAATGCGTGACAATGGAAGACATGTGGAAAGAAATTCCCATTTAAGTTTAAAGTAGCGCCTCAAGTAAATCAAGTACATGACATGAGCACTCTAGATAATTAAACATGACAAATTTCCTAATAGGTTAGGTTACCTTTGGCCACTGCTTTCTTCATCATCACCTGGTTCCTCATCTAGTACTTCAAATCTGTCAAATCATGTCACAGGAGAACAAATAAAATAATGACAAGGACAATTACAAAAGATTAATGTCAAAATGGATACTACTCTTTCTGTCAATGATTACAAACCATACACTAGCAACAGTAACTTATACAGCAAAAAATCTGACTAATACATACAGTTTAAAGTTGGTCAAATGACAAACTCATTTAGTTAGGTAAAGACACAGTCAGGCAGACTCAATCCAAACAACAAGCTTGAAGTTGACCTAAGCAAGGCAAGCATGGGTCAAATTTACTCACCAGACCAGATATGAGTGGTAGTAACCTAGTATATAATATATTCAATTCTTGACTTAACACTCCTTTTTCCTTTCTGAAAAAATAACCTTATTACATCACTAGCAAGTGTATTTCCAAGTCATTAAGATAGAATAGGCTAAACATACATTTGTTAGAACTAGACTCACAATATAATGCCCTTCATTATAGTTAATGTCTTTAAGGCAAGAATGTGGTATAACCTTTTCTTGAAAAATAAATAGGCATAATTGCACTAAATACTCCTAATGCTTATTACACCCAAAATCCCTCTCATTTGGGAAACTACTGCCCTATACTTTAAGTACTGTTCTTACACCCCTATACCCTTGGTTGCATAAGAAATTACATACCTCCCCTACATTCTGTACAAACCTTGCACAAAGTCCCCTTGTAGATATTGTAAAGCATGTAATTCCCCATACAACAATGGTGTTAGTGTAACAAGCAAAAACCATAGAGGAGTTGAGTAATTACCCCCAAATTAATACTATACATATGAAAGAACACATTCTATTGATTGCTTGAACTCAATACATGACTATTTAATTACAAAATGTATACTTACTCCTTTGATTCCTTATCAAAATGAATCACTTTTACGACAAACCATTCATCCTTATCGGCATTTCGTGGTGTGACCCTAGCTGCTACCTGAGAATTGACAAGAAATTAACTTAATGGAATAGAACTCGAGATGGTTCATGTAATAATATTAGAAAATAGGTTTTTGAAAATGTACATCGAGAGAGAGCTATGTCTGTCAAAATGTTATTACAATTGATGCATAACCTTGAGAGAGGTTCTCATGTTTATATATAGAACCTGTTAGATCTCAGTTTTATTAACTACCAAATAAATAACATAATTACAACTGCATAACAGTTCAATTAACTAACTATAACTGAATTTCTAACAGTTGTAAGCTTTAAATGAAGCAACAGAAACAGTTTAACCCAGACAAGCTTATCAGAAGCAATGTACTGCACACATGTGCAGTATAATGTGACAGAAAAAAAACCTTATTAATAAAAAGCAATAAAGCATTCAATTTTCCTGATTTGTATTGATCAAACTTGAGTGCAAATGCATACCTGTTCACCTTTAAGATTGGCACAAGCCTCAAGTTGACCTCGCATACTAGGAGTTAGCCTTGAAATATCTGACTCAGTCTTCACTCGTTTCCTTTTCTGCTCATTACCTTCTGTAACACAAGTACTGTCAGCTACACAAGGTATATAAAAATTGACATCCCAAAGGAAATGAAATCATAATAATAACAAATAGCATAATAAAATTATTTGCTTCAACCAAAATACTCCATAAACCCTTCCACATATTTGTATGTATTTTGATTCTCATGTTTGCATAGCTTCACGTTATCAACTGAATGTTGTACAAAACATTACCACATTGTTGGGGAAGCAATGCATCACCATGAATTAGCTGGGAATAACAGCAGGATGCAAAAGCACTCTTGCTAATGAGTTATAAGTTTTGGCTAATCAGCACCTCCAAATCAAGATTTCTGTAGATATACCCAGCACTGATTTCCATTCTCCTTCCACCATATAGGTAGAGAAGGAATGAATGTAAATATAAAAGAGTCGATTAAAACAGAATTTTAAGTTTTACTTAAAATTACACGTTAGCATGCCCTCCCTCCCCGTTTTTCTTCTTCATGTAGCTGAACTATACAAGATTGACCAACATGGCAGCAGAGATGTCAACTATATTGATGAGTATCCAAAGCAGTAGACTTTACCTTTTCCTGGAAAAGAAAAAAATGGATGGAGAGAAAAATCTTAAACAACCAAAAAAATGCAACATCCTCTAACAAATCAATGGAAATTTGGCATGTAGTGTTGTCACAAAGATTGTCAGACATATTATTTTTTTTTCCTCCCCCCTTTTCTTCCTCATTTTATTTGCTTCCTACTTTCATTCCCCTGAAAAAGCAGAACTCTAATGCTTTAGATACTTGCTTTGGTTCTACATTGTTGTTGGTCAATCATACCTAGTCCCTTTGGTTAATACATATAACACAAATAAGAAGGAAATATTAAGAGAGCAACATACTAAAAGATTCTGATCTGTTGATAGTATTTATTTTATGGATGAATGCTAAATGTATAAGCTTAAGTAAAAGAGGTGATAATGTTTCAAATGAAAGACAAATATATTTGTCACAGATTTGAGACAAACCTATTCTTCTTCGTGTTTGCCCTTGTGGACCCGTAGGCAGTAGGGCATCAATTTGGTTTATCAGTAAGTTGGAAATACTGCAACCAAAATCAATATCAAGAATCATATGCTATAGAATGCCTAGCCTGGACAGAGTATGTCAAGTTACTATAATGTCAAAACCCATGGCTATAATTTTCAGCATATCAGAAAATAAAATGCAATTCATATAAAATGCTTCATAGCTACAGACAGATTAAACATACCTTGCTTCACTTTCTGAAAGTTCTTTTGCTTGAGTATACAAAAATTTCAGCCTTGCCAATGAGTTATCCCCAGGCTTCTCAACCACTTCAGGAGCTGCATCAAAATGACAAAAATAACTATCAACAACAAAATACAGACATAAATAATAGAGAATATAAGAATAACTGAACATCAGATCATATTTCCCAGATATGGAAACAAGTAGAGTCATTCCAGTCTAGAAAGTACTAAGAGTCTTTGACTTTGTCAATTTAGAGCGTAGTCCATGGTTTCCAATGATTGACTAACTCAAATATTTCCAGTTCCATATCCAAAAGCATGAAAACTATAGCAAATGGGAATCTCAAAATTATGAGGTTTAATTTCAACTAATAATATTTAGTGTTCCATTTTGTTAATTTCACTAAAATGACAAAAGTGTCGTGAACAAACAATCTCAAAAATTTAAGTTGTTTGTTAGGCAAAGATACATGAATGGTTTTGTATCATATCTCGTACAAATTCCCTCACTCGAGAGCCTTCAGCCTTTAAGTGTGCAAAAAGCACTAGCCCACCTACCTTCATCCTGCAATACTCAAATCGTCCTGGATATCCAAGGATGCAATGTTCTCTCCAATACCCTTACTTTGTGTCAAAACTAGCTTACGCATGGATGCGGCATTTTAGTTCCCTTCCATATCCCTCTGCTCAGCCGCCATCAAGCTCCATTGCACAAATGCATAAAAGCACCTTAAAAGCAGTGTCCCACTTGCAATTCAGGTTTTGGTGACAAACATTTTTCTTAGTTATTCTTCTATCCTTTTCAAGAGGCTAGGTTAATCCATTTTTTTCTCACTAGCACTTCTATTGATGTTCTTCACACTTGCCACAACCAAACTACCGTAAGCAAGTTTCTATCATATTTATCACACAATTTTCTTTCATTCACTTCCCTTTACAATCTTTCTATCTTATTAGCAATCAACACAAGCAAATCAATTTTTTATATTTATTTCATAAATGAAATATGAACAAACAAACACTTTAGCATCCAAGTTCGTCAAATTCAAAAACTAAAAGTAAGTTCAACAGAAAAAAAAAATCACTTAAAAATAGCGCCACTTTAGAGGGTAATAAAAATTATTAAACACACAAAAAAAGCCAGCACGCTCTACAGTTTTTTTTTCTTAGTTTTTAACTTCAATTTATCCAGAACTGATAAAAAAACAGAAGAAACACCTGATTTGCAAACATACATTAACACGATGAAACCTGAAGGATCACAAACAGGACGAAGATGCAGCATTGAAAAAACCCAAAAATAAAAAATAATAATAACAATGAATAGAAAAAGAGAGAGAGAAACTTACTTGCTTGAAGCTTCTTGTGAAGCTTGTTGATCTCCGACAGAATATCCTCCTGTTCTTTCCTAACCCGATCGAGCTCCTTCGAGTTATCCAATATCGAGACAATGTCCGGCGACGACATCGTTTTGATCGCGAAAACAACAACCACGACACAATACCAGATTCTTCCAACGATTCTGCTCTCACCTTTCCTTCCAACGTTGCTATCAAAATCCGAAATCGAAAAGCGAGAGCGGAATTGGAATTTCCAATTTTTATTTTATTTTTTTCGTGTCAAATTTTACAAGGTGGGATATTTAGTTTATCCTCCGCTTTTTATTTTTTAATTTGAAATTAAAATTAAAATTTAGATAAAACTTATAAACTATAACCAGGAACTAAAAAGTTAAAGGCGAAGTAAAAGTTTATAAGTTACTTAATTGAAAATATTTGATAAGATTAAATAATAAATGTTAAATAAAATAAAATTACATATTTAATATTTTTATATTTAAATCTATTTCTAATAATTTATATTCTTAAAAGTAAGATAATTTTTAAATTGTGTATTATAAGAAAATGACAAAGATCGATGATTTTACTAATATTGTTTAAATTCAAATTTTTTATTTTTTTAAAGTAAATTAAATGAAATAAATTTTATTATAATTATATTGTTTTAAAAAAGTTGACATTTAAATGCTTTATTAATAATATTATTTTAAAACAAAAATTAAAAAATGTTTTTTCTTTATAATCATTTTAAACATTTATTTTCCTATTTATACAAGAATAATTTAGATATATACCTCTCTCACTTGTATAATTAATTATGAAATATAATATAAATTAGATCTTCTATTTAAAATTAATCATATACATTTGAAATTATATGTAAAAATGATAAATTAGATAAGAGGAGTTTTTCAAACAATGAAAACAAAAAGATAAGAGGTTTTTTAAATAGGTAAATGATAAATTTCATCTCTATATTATGAAAATGATCAATTTAGCTACAATTGTATAAATGTACCAATAATTTAGTTTTATCATCAAGTCTCCTTCATTTTCATTAATTGTTGAGTGCCTAGGTGGCACGTCCTTATGGCAAATTTACATATGCAGAAGAAGACATTCCATGTCATCCAACAATGTTTTTGACTAAAATATCTATGATTTTTTTATTATTTTAAAATTTGCAAAGGCAGCAACTATTTTGAGAAAAAGGTTCTTCTTCCTAATTTTGTGGTAATGTTTTCTTCTGCAATGACAAAATAGTCCCTAACAAATATAGCTTAATAACAAAATGGTCTACATTTAGAACATTATCTCACACCACCTTTAGAAATTTTACATTGATCAACAATGTCTTTTTTCTATCCTATCTATTTCATTTAGAACATCATCTCTAATATAGTCATCTAAACATGCATCCTCACGATCAGCCACTTGTTTGTTTGTGCTGCCACCTATTGGCTCATCAACAATGTAATGACCTGCTTTCGTTACATAATTAACAAAGATAATGTTTTTTATTTTAATTAAATTAAGACACTCTTTCTACAATTTATTTTATATAAATATTGTGTGATTTTTTTTTCTCTTTTAAAACCCACATTTAAAGTTTAAGCATCTCTATATATAAATCATTCACTTATGAAAATGAGACTAAACCAAACATATTACATAAAAAAACTCTAACCTTTTAATAGAGATAAGACTTTGATTCTTCATAAAACTCTTTTTCAAATATACCAAGTACAAACCTAAGTTGATCATCTCTATACATGACACTAAACCCAAGAAAATAAAGAGAAGAACACAGCTCTAAGACTCGTGCTTGCTTCATCTATCAAACCTCCAAGAGGAAGATTTACCCTAAAAGTCATCTACTCCTCGCGTACGTAAAGTACAAGATCATCACAAGCACGAACCACACATGCAACATGCAAGAGTAAGCCCACCAAAACAAAACATACATATACAACATAATAATAACATATCCTCATGCACATCACCAATATGATATATACCTCCATCAACATAATCAAATATATTCATACACACACACATATCATCATCATCATATATATCCCTCAACCCAATCATAAGATAACTTCTCAAGTATATCAACAACATATTTAACCATTACTAGTCAACATGAGTCATAGCATCCAACCACATCTAACAATCAAATGTCACAAATTCTCATCATAGTCAACAACTAACTAGGCCACAACTAACATACACTAACAACCAACTAGGCCACCTCAACTCAAACATCAACATTGACTCTACTCCATGGAGTTTTAACACAATATGAGTGGTCTCGCATGAGTCTCATCCCGTAACATAGTCACACTCTATGATCTAACCATTCAAGGAGTCTCTTAGTCTAACTCTACGAAAAAAGTGTGATTTTATCAAATATAGACAAGTGTGGGTATTGACTTACCTCCGTAGTTTGCAAAAGCATACATCTATAGGGACTCATCTACTTGTCTATTCTATAGGTCCATTCTCGTTAGCCACCATGAAAACCTCCAACACTAGGTTGAGAGTCCACCTAGCACCCTCAACTTATGCGCCTACTCATATGCCCATGTACTAACTGTGCACCTACCGTATACCAATGGCAACAATACATTTTTATGCACACACCATGTATTAGAGGCAACAACAGTACATCTTTGTGCACCCACCATGTACCAACGACAACAATAATACATTGTTGTGCACACACCGTGTACTAGTGACAACAATAACAACCACCCATTTCCTATACATCAAAAGAGTTAACTAACTTTTTGAGAAGTAGTTTCCACCACTTTGACACGTCATTCAAAGTTAAAACATAGGGGTAGTGCTTGGGAAGATGCTCCACTAGACGAGACTCCATCCCAAGTATACCATTTTAGTGAGGTAAAGTTCTAGCATGAAATGGTATACTTGGGATGCTTTGCTTTAGTGAGATAGAGTTTTGGCATGAAATTCACCATCCCAAGTGATGTAAACCCATTTGCACAAGGGTTGAGGATGGATCTTCAAAGGTTTTTTTTTACTTGTTTGAAATTCAGAAAATGGAATAGATAAGGAGAGAGAAAGTGGGGAGTTTATGGAGGGCTGAATGCAAGGGATTTGATTCAAAGTCTGAATGTGTTTGGATGGAGAATGATGAAGATAATGATGGTGTTCAAGTGGGACCAAAGGCGGGTTTAAGTTTGGAAATTTTTAGGAAACAAAAAAAAAATCATAAATTTGAGTTTAAGGTAAAATAATGGTGGTTGGTTGGGGAAAAAACAATTTCTGGGTTTTTTTTAGGTTGAATGAAGGTTTAGAATGATGAAGAAGGAGAATGAAGAAGGTGGTTGGAAGAATCACTCCTCCGAAGTTGGTGTCTCACACAAGATGGTGCTCCTTGATAAACCAATTTCTTGAATCACTCAAGTAACTAAGGAGATTCACTCTCACACTTTAGAAGATGATTAAAACTCAATTCAAGGTCTGTTTTTATTAGAAAATGCGCAGCCCATAAATAAGAATGGATCAAGTCGGTTACAAAAGTGCAATGATCACCAATAACAACAATTGATGGTGTCATTATACCTAATTAAAACTAGAATTAAGACACAAAAACATGTGGAAAAATGCACAACTCTTGGTCAGCCAAGAGACAGCCACAAGCCTATAATTTCCACCTTATTAAACCTTAATTTCTTCAAATTAAAACAATCCCATAGATGGTGCAAATCCAAAGAGAATTGACAGCCACTTTAACATAAGTTTGGGCTTTTATTTCAACTAACAAAATGCTAATAAAACCACTCAACATAGGTGGCGCCCTCTACTCTTCTTGGAACATGGTGCAATTGACAATCCGAAGCTTCTCCACTTGAACTTGGGCCTAAATTCAAATAGCATGGTTAACACTTGTTGAAGAGCTTCCTTGGCCTTCTTTGTTCTACCCCTTGTCATAGGTCATCCAAGTCCTTCTAAAGGTTCCTTGCCCTTAATCCTTGCCATGTCCTCATCACTCTCTCCCTCTTCAAAAGGATTTGTCCTCAAATTGGCTTCTCCATCTACATCAAAGAGAGTTAAGTCAGACACATTAAATGTAGTACTCACATTATACTCACCGGGCAATTCAATCTTGTATGCATTGTCATTTATCCTTTCAAGTACTTGAAATGGACCATCCCCTCTTGGTTGAAGCTTGGATTTCCTTTGCTCCGGAAACCTCTCCTTTCTCATTTGAACCCAAACCCAATCTCCGGGTTGGAAAACAACCTTTTTGCGCCCCTTGTTTGCTTGTCTAGCATAGCTCTCATTTCTCTTTTCAATTTGGGCCTTGACTCTTTCATGGAGCTTTTTCCCATAGTCCACTTTGGCTTGTCCTTCCTTATGCTTAAAAACTGAAATATTAGGCATTGGCAACAAATCAAGAAGAGTTAGTGGATTGAAACCATAAACAACCTCAAAAGGAGAACAACTAGCGGTGTCATGCACAACCCTATTATAAGAAAATTCAATATGAGGTAAGCAAACTTCCCAATTTTTAAGATTTTTTTTAAATGGTCCTTAGCAAGGTACCCAAAGTCCTATTCACAACCTCTGTTTGTCCATCCATTTGAGGGTGACAAGCAGTAGAAAATAGTAACTTAGTACCCAACTTTCCCCATAAGGTCCTCCAAAAATGGTTTAGGAACTTAGAGTCCCTATCACTAACAAAGCTTCTTGGTAATCCATGGAGTTTCACCACTTCTTTGAAGAACAAATCCACCACATGATTAGCATCATCAAATTTCCTACAAGGAATAAAATGAGCCATTTTAGAAAACCTATCAACAACAACAAATATGGAATCCTTACCATTACTTGTTCTAGGCAGCCCTAAAACAAAGTTCATTGATAAATCAATCCATGGAGAATCCGGAATTGGTAAAGGGGTATACAAACCATGAGGCATTACCTTTGACTTGGCCTTTTTGCAAACAATACAGCACTCACAAAATTTCTACACATCTTTCTTCATGTTAGGCCAATAAAAATGCTCTTTCAATGTATCTAAAGTCTTTTGGACCCCAAAATGCCCCATCAACCCACCTTCACGGGCTTCACACACAATCAAGTTTCTAGTAGAAACACTTGGGCACACATAATTTATTTTCTTAGAAAAGGTAGCCCTCATATCTATAAAAACCATCTTTAGAAAACTTTTCACAATTTTTGAAGATTTCACCAAAGGTGTCATCTCCTTCATACATTTCTTTCAAGCAATCAAATCCAATCATTTTTGTTTCAAGCATAGAAAGCAAAAAGTGCCTCCTTGACAAGGCATCCGCAACAATATTTCCTTTTTTCCCTTTTTATGTTTAATAACATAAGGGAATTGCTCAAGAAATTCTATCCATTTGGCATGCCTTTTGTTTAGCTTGCCTTGTCCCTTTAAGTATTTTAGGGACTCATGGTCACTATGGATCACAAACTCCTTGGGATAAAGATAGTGTTGCCATGTTTTCAACGCTCTCACTAAGGCATACAACTCCTTATCATAAGTAGAATAGTTAAGGGTAGGACCACTTAATTTTTCACTAAAATAAGCAATTGGATGACCTTCTTGTAACAATACAGCCCCAATCCCAATATTTGAAGCATCACATTCAATTTCAAAAGATTTTGAAAAATTTGGCAAAGCATGTATGGGGGCATTGGTTAACTTTTGCTTAAGAGCATTGAAAGCTTCTTCTTGTTTCTCCCCCCATTTGAGAATAACATTTTTTTTAATTACCTCATTCAAAGGTGCTGCCAAGGTACTAAAATCCTTCACAATTCGCCTATAAAAACTTGCTAGGCCATGAAAACTTCTCACCTCGGTCACATTTTTAGATGTAGGCCACTCTTGGATAGCCTTGACCTTTTCTTCATCAACTTGAACCCCTTTGGAACTCACTACAAAACCAAGAAACACAACATGGTCTTTGCAAAAAAATGCATTTTTCAAGGTTAGCGTATAATTGTTCCTTCCTAAGCACACACAACGCCGATTTTAAGTGTGCAACATGCAAATCAAGGGTTGTGCTATAAACAAGGATATCATCAAAGTACACCACCACAAATTTACCAATGAATTCTCTCAAAACATGGTTCATTAATCTCATAAAAGTGCTTGGTGCATTAGTCAAACCGAAAGGCATAACTAACCATTCATATAATCCATATTTAGTTTTGAAAGCGGTTTTCCATTCATCTCCTTCTTTAATCCTTATTTGATTGTAACCACTTTTCAAATCAATTTTGGAAAAGAAACAAGCACCATGCAATTCATCAAGCAAATCATTAAGTCTAGGTATTGGATACCTATATTTAATGGTAATATTGTTTAAAGCTCTACAATCGGAGAACATCCTCCAAGAACCATCTTTTTTTGGAACCAAAATTACCAGGACAGCACATGGACTCATGCTATCTCTTACCCATCCCTTACCAATGAGTTCTTCCACTTGTCTTTGGATATCCTTGGTCTCTTGAGGGTTGCTCCTATAAGTTGGCCTATTAGGCAAAGAAGCTCCCGGCATGAGATCAATTTGATGCTCAATTCCCCTCAATGGTGACAACCTACTTGGAACATTTGATGGAAACACATCCTCAAATTCCTGCAAAAGAGTTTTCACACTAGAAGACAATTCAAAGTTGTCAAAAGTGTTAGTGGTCAAAACATAATTTTTGCAAATCAACAAGTATAGGGGTTGTTTTGAATGAAACAATCCTTTGATCTCTCCTTTTGTAGCTAGAAAATTCTCCCTCACTTCAAATGTTTCACTCATCTTTTTCCTCTCTTGTGTTTCCCTCTTTTTGTCCTCACTTTTTGAACTCTCAAGTGTTTGGCTCTCTTTTTCTTTTTCTCTCTTTTCTTGAAGAATTTTCTCTCTCATTTTTCTTTGATCTTCACACACTTCTTGTGGACTCAACGGTTTGAGCACTATCTTTTTGCCTTGATGCGTGAAAGAGATCTTGTTGGTGAAACCATCATGATTAGCCCTCTTATCAAATTGCCATGGTCTCCCCAAGAGTAAGTGGCTGGCCTCCATAGGAACAACATCACAAAGCACCTTATCATTGTACTTTCCAATGGAAATATCCAACTCTACTTGCTTCCTTACTTGCACCTCTCCATCCTCACTAAGCCATTAAAGCTTATACGTCCTAAGATGTGGTTTTGTGACTAAATTCAATTTAGACACAAGTCTTGCACTTGCCACATTGGTACAACTCCCTCCACCATCAATGATCACCATGCAAACTTAGCCATTGATCAAACATCTAGTGTGGAAAATGTTTTCTCTTTCATTTTCCTCCATAGACTTCAATTGATGGCCAAGTAACCGCCTAATCATTAACAATTCTCCCTCCGGTGATTTCTCCACTTCCTCCTCATCATACTTACTCTCTTCTCCCTTTTCAACTTTGGACTCACTAATGTACTCTCCATCTCTAAGAATCAGGGCTTTCTTGTTAGGGCACTTATATGCATAATGTCCCAAGCCTTGCCACCAAAAAAACTTCACATCCCGGCTCTTTTTTTAGGATTGTTCTTGGAATTTTGGAGGAGTTTTTAATGGTATAGGTGCTACATTAGAGGTGGCAGCCCCTTTACTCTTGTCCTTCCAACTAGAAGAACCATAATTAGTGGAACTCCTTTTGGCCACACCTTTCCTCTTCAATTGTTGCTCTACTTGGATTGTTTTGTGAAGCAAATCCTCCATTTCAACAAATTCATGTAGCTTAACAACATCACGGATATCATTATTTAAACCACTAAGAAATCAAGCCATTGTTGCCTCTTCATCTTCTTCTATCTTGGCTTGAATCATGAGCACCTCCATTTCTTTATAGTATTCCTCAACGCCTTTGCTACCTTGGGACAACTTTTGAAGTTTGAATTTTAAGTCCCTAGTATAGCTTGCCGGAACATACTGCTTCCTCATGATCCTTTTCATCTCAACCCAAGTTTCCACCAAAGGCTTCTCATTTCTAGCTCTCTCCCTTTGCAATTTGTTCCACCACACAAGAGCATAATCCAAGAATTCCGCGGCTGCTAGCTTCACTTTTTGGGCCTCCTCATAGGTGTTACATGAGAAGATACACTCTATCTTGAGCTCCCACTCCAAATATGCCTCCGGATCACTTTTGCCTTTAAAGGCAGGAATGTTGAGCTTGACTCCTTCAATTCAGTTTGGCCTTGGACCACCACCACTTCCTCCTCTCCTTTCTTCCTCATGACGTTCACGATTTTCTAATCGCTCAATTCTTTCATACAACTCCTTGTTGTTCTTTCTCAATAGTCTTTGCATTTGAGCATTGAGAGTATCCAACAATAATCTTTGTGCCCCATCCAATTGATGTTCACCACCACCTGACATATTCAAAATAAAAATAATAATAGTTATAAAGAAAATAGAACCTCACCACACTCAAGTGTATCTCTCAAATATGACTTTTTTTTTTCAATTTTGTGCACTCTTGCCTTTTTCCACTCTAGAATTCTCCTTGAGTTCTAAAGCAATTTAAGAGAAAGTTTACACAAAGTTCAACCACCAATTTGTGACAAGGAAAAGGCTTAGGGTTAGGCTAACAAAGGCTTAAAACAAGGACAAAAATTCCAAAAACTACACAACGTGATTCTTTTGAAGGAATTAAACTTCAGAATTTGGTAATTCAAAACTTCTAACAAACAATTATATTACCTTCAAGAATTTTTCAAAGCTATTATAGCATGAACCATTCAGCCCAAATATTTTTTTTTAAAATAAGTTTCTGCCTTGTTTTTAACAAGAAATTAAAGGCCTAATTTTTGCAATGGTTCAACCTCAATAAAAAAAATGGCATGAACAAGGTAATATAAGGGGATGACAATAGAAAAGCAACCCCTTAAGGCTAGTATGCAAGAGAAGACTAGCTCCATGAAGTGCTTTAAATGTCTTGGAAGAGGACACATTACTTCTCAATGCCCCACTAAGAAAACCATGATTATGAGGGTCAAGACATTTATAGTAGCCAAGATGAGGCTACTACTTCACCTTCCTCTACTGAAAGTGAAGAAGCAAAAGGGGAAGAATCTAGTGAAGAAATTGTGAATGTATGTATACATGGTTTTGATGATGTCAAAGAAGAATCTAACAAGGCTGCTTTAAATGATAAGCATTTGCTTCAAGAATAATTCAAGATTGCTTCAACAAACAAAGCCTTGTTTCAAGATTCACTAAAGACCAAGCCTTGCCTTAAAACAAAGTGCTTTCAAGACATGCAAGGCTCTGGTAATCGATTACCAGGAAGTGTAATCGATTACCAAAAGACAGGGTTGAGAAATAACTGTTGAAAAGTGTTTTGAATTTGAATTTTGAACATGTAATCGATTACCATATGTTTGTAATCGATTACCAGCAACGAAACTTTGGAAATTCAAATTCAAAAGTCATAACCCTTCAAATTATAACTGTGTAATCGATTACACAAACATTGTAATCGATTACCAGTGGAAAGTTTTTTGAAAATCTGCCAACAGTCACATCTTTTCATTAGATTTGTGAATGGCCATCAAAGGCCTATAAATAGGTGACTTGGGCACGAATTATAGAGAGAGTTTTGTTGGTCCAAAATGTCTTATCCTCTCAAAAGAAAATGAGAGAGATTCCAAGAGAACTTCATTGTCAAATGCTCTCTCAAGAACTCTTGGGCAAACACTTGCAAATCCATTAAGAGTTCATCCATGGATCTTCATTGTAATATTCTTCTCTTGAAAAGAGAATTCTTCTTCCATTCTTCTTATTCAATGAGATTGGTTAAGAGACTGTGAGTCTCTTGTTGTAAAGCATCTGAACACAAGGGATGGGTTGTCCCTGTGTGGTTCAGACTTTGTAAAAGGAATTTACAAAGATAGTGGAAATCTCAAGTGGGTTGCTTGAGTACTGGACGTAGGCACGGGAAGTGGTCGAACCAGTATAAAATTGTGTTTGCATTCTCTCTTCCCTTATCTTATTTATTTTGGTGCAATCAATTATGTCTTGCATGTTTAAAGAACATTGTTAAATTGATTGTTGTTGCTTCTTCTGCATTCTAAGCCTATCCCTCTTAAGATTATTGAGGCCACAAGGTCCAACAAGTGGTATCAGAGTGGGATTCTTGTATAAAGTTTAAAAACTTCAAGAATAGATATGGTCTCATCCAAATTTCCATTTTCTGAGGGAAATTCTATCAATAGGCTCTTATGTTCAATGGTGAGGGTTATCATTATTGGAAAACCCGAATACAGATCTTTATAGAAGCCATAGATCTAAAGATATGGGAAGCCATTGAATTTGATTCCTTTATTCCTACAATGGTAGAGAGAAATGCAACTATATAAAAAAAAAACTAGAGAAGAAAGAAGATGATGATGAAAGAAGAAAGAAGAAGATTCCTCTTTAGCCCCAAAATGCTAAGTGCGATCAAATTGGGCACATGAGATCCAATTGTCCTGTGTTTAAAAGAAGAATGGAAAAATCCGACAAGATGAATTTCAAAGGGAAGAAAGAAAAGAAAGGATGCATCACTTGGGAAGATAATGTCATAAATTATTCAAGTGATTCAGAGTAGAAAATCATAAGTCTGGGTATCATGATGAAAGACTATGAAAATGGAGAAGAGCAAAGTTGATACATTGATAGCAATTTCTCCAAACACATGGCATGCATCAAAGTTTATTCATATTTCTCCCCAAAATAAAGTGGATATGTGATTTATGAAGACAACAAACAAAGGCCATATTTCTCCCTAAGAAAAAGTGAATCTCAAGAAAAGTAAATATGTGATCTATGGAGACAACGAACAAAGGCCACTTGATCAACAAGCCCAACAAGTGATATCAAATGATACCAACAGGTCACTTGTCTTTGATTAATTACTTTTTATGCTTGTTTGCTACTTGAGTTTAGATTGTCCTTGATGATTGTGATTGAATTTGATTGGTTGTGTTTGATGATTGATTGATTGTGTTTTTTGATTAATGTGTTTGTTTTTGCTTGTTTGATATTCAATGTTTGTTAGTTTGATTGATTGATTATATTTTATAATTGATTAATTGTGGTTGTTGATTGTTTTTGATTGAGTTTTGATTGTCTTTGATAATTGTTTTTTATTGTGTTTTGTTGATTGCTTTTGATTGTATATTTGATTGATTGTGTTTTTGATTGATGTGATACTATACTTGTTTTTGCTTGATCAATATTGAATGATTGGTTTAATGCCTTTTGGTATCACTTGATTCTCATACATTACAACAAGTGGTAACATTTTTCTCCTCTCTATTCATGATTTGTTTTTGATGTTGACAAAGGGGGAGAGAAAGATAAAAGATAAAATAATAAGAAAAAATTATCTATTTTTTATGAGACAACTTTTTATATATGAAAAATATGAAATCTTCAATTGTCTCATATAAGAAATCATTGTAAAACCAAGGGGGAGTAAACTATATGCAAATAGATATTTTCTTTGTTGTTGCTCCTAACCTACAGGTGGTTGTCATCATCAAAAAGGGGGAGAATGTAAATCATGAAGATTTTGATGATATCAAGAAGAATTTGCTTGAGAAAGGGGGAGATGTAAATCATGCAAGCTTTGATGGTGTCGAGAAGAAATCACATGTTTGTCATCATCAAAAAGGGGGAGAATGTGAATGTATGTATACATGATTTTGATGATGTCAAAGAAGAATCTAACAAGGCTGCTTCAAATGATAATCATTTGCTTCAAGAATAATTCAAGATTGCTTCAAAAAACAAAGCCTTGTTTCAAGATTCACTAAAGACCAAGCCTTGCATTAAAACAAAGTGCTTTCAAGACATGCAAGGCTCTGGTAATCGATTATCAGGAAGTGTAATCGATTACCAAAAGACAGGGTTGAGAAATAACTGTTGAAAAGTGTTTTGAATTTGAATTTTGAACATGTAATCAATTACCATATGTTTGTAATCGATTACCAGCAATGGAACTTTGGAAATTCAAATTCAAAAGTCATAACCCTTCAAATTATAACTGTGTAATCGATTACACAAACATTGTAATCGATTACCAGTGGAAAGTTTTCTGAAAATCTGCCAACAGTCACATCTTTTCATTAGATTTGTGAATGGCCATCAAAGGCCTATAAATAGGTGACTTGGGCACGAATTATAGAGAGAGTTTTGCTGGTCCAAAATGTCTTATCCTCTCAAAAGAAAATGAGAGAGATTCCAAGAGAAATTCATTGTCAAATGCTCTCTCAAGAACTCTTGGGCAAACACTTGCAAATCCATTAAGAGTTCATCCATGGATCTTCATTGTAATATTTTTCTCTTGAAGAGAGAATTCTTCTTCCATTCTTCTTATTCAATGAGATTGGTTAAGAGACTGTGAGTCTCTTGTTGTAAAGCATCTGAACACAAGGGATGGGTTGTCCCTGTGTGGTTCAAACTTTGTAAAAGGAATTTACAAAGATAGTGGAAATCTTAAGTGGGTTGCTTGAGTACTGGACGTAGGCACGGGAAGTGGCCAAACCAGTATAAAATTGTGTTTGCATTCTCTCTTCCCTTATCTTATTTATTTTGGTGCAATCAATTGTGTCTTGCATGTTTAAAGAACATTGTTAAATTGATTGTTGTTGCTTCTTCTGCATTCTAAGCCTATCCCTCTTAAGATTATTGAGGCCACAAGGTCCAACAGAAATCTACCCCCAAGAAAAAGGACAACCTTTAATGGTTAAGGAGGAGTGTAAGGAGGTAAGTGTCTCCTCCAAGAGGTTAGCTAAGAATGAAAGACATTTTGAAATAAAAACAAATATTAAAGAAATTTCCCCTCTTAGACAACCTCCACATTTTCTCCTTTGTAAAAAGACACTTATTAGCATTGCCTCACCTCTTGGGCTTGAGTTTATTCCTCAAGTAAAGGAGTTGTTGGATGAGGGTTTGGTTCGCTAGAGCTTAAATCCTTGTGCTTTGTTGGTGCCCAAAATAGGTATTATTAGGCACCAAATCCCTAAAATAGGTAGTATGATGAATGTTTTGGGTGGTGCAACCCTCTTTTGTAAAATCACTCTTGCACCCAACATCTTTATGATTTGTGTACAAAGGGACTCATTAGGTAGGTTTGTTCTTATTTTTAGTTTCAATACAAACTTAGTACTCATATGGGACACCTTAGGTTTGCCATACTTTTTGGTAGGAATAATCAAAATGAAAATACAAAAAAAGGTATGTTTTATTGTATTACTTTTGTTAATTTTTTAAATAGTGATCAAGGGATTCCCATGAATCCTAAGAGAATAAAGGTCATTCCTGAGTGGCCCACTCCACCAAGTATAAGGAAAATTTGGGGCATCCATGACTTAACAAACTTTTACAAAAGGTTTGTCCCATATTTTTCTATACTTGTAGCACCACTCATTGAGTTGGTGAGGAACCATGTTCCTTCATGGGAAGATGCCCAAGAAATGGGTTTTCAGACCTTACCTTACTTCAACTTCCCAAACACCACTAATATATATGTTTTAGTTTTTTTTTTTACACTTGTTGAGGAAAAAAGCCCAAAGTTTCAAGAACCTCAAGATTTGAGGTCAAATTCTTTTCAAGGGGGAGGGAATGATGCAATCCTACCCCACAAGGGCATTGGATAGAAGATTCCAAGTAGATTGGGTCAGAGATGCAAGAGAAGGCCCTAGGGTTCTCATGAGCCTTAGGGTAGATTTCAGGCCCATGGGCTAAGTATGAGCCCACTTATCTTTGTACATATTAGATTAAGGTTTCATTATTTTTGGGCCTTGTATTTAGGGCTCCATAATGTAGGTAGGGTACCCTTGAAATGTAGGATTTTTCAGCCCTTGTATTTTAGGGCACCTAGACTAGTTTTTGTATTAGGGGTAGTTTTGTAATTTCACATGCATTGAGTGAATATTTGATGTGTGTGTTGGTAAATAAATTTAATTGAATTGGGAGAAGCACAATCCAATTAAATTTTAGAGGGGGAGGTGAGCATTTGCTTGCTACACCCTATTGTCACATCATATAGTCACACTTTGTGCATGTCCTTCATGCTTTACATGCCTCATGACACCTAAGCACACTTAGTGGAGAATCTTGGACTTGATCTTGGATTAGTAGGCTGAACCATAGCTAAAATTCACTAATCATAATTAGTAAAGTTTTGGCTCCAAAATTTGGCTCCACAAATTCAAGTAAAATTTGAATCGAAATTTAAATTTCCCTCCAATTTTGTGTGACACTTAGGCTATAAATAGAGGTCATGTGTGTGCATTTTTTCAACTTTGATCATTTGAGAATTAAACTTCAAAGTTCACACTTCTTTAGAGGCACTAAATTTCGTGCTCTTCTCTTTCTCTCCCTTCATTCATCTTCTTCTACCTTCAAGCTCTTATCCATGGCTTCCCATGGTGGTGATCTTCTTCTAGACTCATCTTCTAATTGAAGTGGTGTCTCCATTCGTCTTTCTCCTTCTCCATTCCGCTGCAATCAAACCTCAAGAAGCAAAGTAATCTGTTGATGAAGAAAATCCAAGGCCTAAAAGCTCCACATGGAGCTACATCACCTGTTAGGATAGAAGTACGTGGGTAATGGCTTACCACAACACAAGATCTGCAACAATCTTGGCCTAAGATGCGGAGTCGCCCATCCATCCATCCCCAAGGAAGTCCATCCTCCGTCAACCTCTCCTATACTAGATTTGGGGTCCCACTAAGCAACCCCAAACTTATGTGTGTACTCGCCAACACAACTAAAATTGTTAGAGTATAGCTCATACTACAACAACACGACCAAAGCTGCTGACTCATACATATATGCATCAACACATCACCATCACAATGTCAAGAACCAAAATACATGTAACTTTTATTAAGTCAAAAATATACAACACTTATCCTCGTTCCATCAACAAGTACAACTGGATCCTATCTAGAGCGATCCCAAATTAAGGATAAGTAGAGGTTCTCCTAGAGTAATCCCTTAACACAAAGTTCTCATCGAGCAACTTTGCCAACAACAAATTGAGCCACCACTTAATTAATAAATAATTCCCCTTAATTACACCACCTTAGTTAATATTTCCAAAATGATTGAAATATAGTTTGAAATCAAGGAAATTACAAAAAATTCAAAGAATGTCAACTACTACTTAAGTAGGAAAAGATTTCACTTATCTTCATAGATAAAATATCTTATTAATTATAAAAACATAAAATATTACATATTAATCTTTAAAGATTAGATTTAAACTCTCTTATTTTATTTAGCAAATCACCAAAGTCTATTTCCAAAGGTTATAGAAATCTTTCAGTTAATTTCTTAAGTTAGCTTGAAAACTTAGGGGTTTGTTGTTTTGTTTTCAAGGTCAAAAGAGATAATCATTTTAGTGACCAAAACATTTTAGTTTCATACATGCCATATATCATTTTAAAGTTTATTGTGTCTGGTTTTCAAAACAATAACTGATTTCTCTATTAAAAATCTACAAAAATTTAAATAAAATAAAGAATACCAAAAGATTAGAATGTCCCTGTATGAGGAATCGTCCACTCATCGCTCTATTTTAGCCTACAAAAATACTTATTCTTGAGAAAATATTTTACCACATTTTAGAGCATTATTTCTTGTTTCTAAAAATTCCAACCTTTCAAAAATTCATTGTGTAGATCCTTTATTATGGTTCTAGTATTAAACAAGTTCAAAAGCACTTTTATGTCAAAATCCAGTACATAAGTTTCAAATCTAAAATATCATAGAAAGTAAAGTCCTCACTGGAATTTAACATCTAATAGTTACTTTTAAAGCTTGAGAAGTATATATATATATATATATATATATATATATATATATATATATATATATATATATATATATGGTTTAAACTCAAAGATCATAAGGTTCATGGATAGTTACAGTTTTAAAAGTGGAATCAACTCAAAAAAATAACCACAACTAAATTTATAACAAGAACAAGCCACAATATACAAACAAAACACCAACAAATTCATGCCATCTTTAAGCACGTCATGCTATATCTCATGCTTTCATCAAATAAACTTCAAACAAACCATATATCATGAAATATACAGCAAACACAATAACGAAACAACACTACAAAGCATGCATAGCACACACAAGGTAGCTTTCCTTATGGGTTTCTCCTTAGCCAACTCAAACTAGCAACAAACAAATGGTGGAAATGACTTTCTTTTGGTTTCTCCTTCACTTAACCTCAAATAACCATGAGAGAATGGAAATATGGAAGTTTAGATAAGAAAATAAAGAGTCTCTTGAGGTGTTAAAATGAAAAGGAAAGAGTGTGTGGTGCTAATCTAGGGTTTTCAACTTACCCTTCTTCCTTCTCTTCTTCTCTCTACACTTGAGCTTGAAAATGAAATGAAAATAGGTAAAATACACTTAGATTTAAAGGCATGAGTGATGGAAATTTAGGAAATAGCAAAATAGGTAGAAACTTAATGAAGAAGTAGTTGTAAAATTTGAATTTTGGTGTCTCTCCCAAGGAGATATTTCAGCCAGTAGTTGTCACATCCCAATTTTCTTAGGTTAGGATGTTCTGTATAGAAATATCTTGTGTTTGTTTAATATACAGTGTAGTAGTATTATCCTTAGTGAAATCATTCATATAAGAGATAGAATCATCATTAGATAGTCAAGTGACCTAGATTTAAGTGCTGAGTTTAGGAATAAGTGGTTTAGATGTAGAAAACCTTTGGTCAAATCATTAGTGAACAATAGTCAACTACAATTTAAAAAGTCAAAGTAAGGAAACCTCTCATTAATGGTAGTTTAGTAATTAAAAACTTTCAAACTAAAATGAGAGATTTAGACTCATTAATGTAAGTTTAGAATATTAATATGCCTAGATGAGATAAACCATTAGTTTAAATAATTAAGGAAGAGGAGAATTAATTTCTCACTCACTTTAATTATTTTTAGTTAAGTCTAAAAATAAAAGAGATTAATAAATGAATCTATTACTCTAGAATCAAATTAGAAGTGTAAATTAATTAAGGACTAATTAAGAATAGTTAGTTTTAAAAAAAGAGGGAAAAGATCTAGGGGACCCACCTGTGGGACCCCCTCATGACCTAGGGCTTTCTATATAAAAGAGAGGAGCTCACCCCTCCCCGTAGAGTGGTACCATCGACTAGAGTGAGAGAGAGGGGAGTTCCCTTTCTTTTTTTTTCTCTTCTCCTCCATTATTGAGGTGCTTGAAGGCTTTTGAAGAGGTCTAGGTGAGTTTGCTAGCCTTTTCCATGCTCATCATTCTTCCATCTTCAACTCACTAAGAATCTCATACCCCTCTTTTGCTTCATCTTCATGTCCATGTTCTAGGAGAAGCTCAAGATTACAACTCAACCCGCACTCATCTCTTTGCTTTTTTGTGTCCACTAAGAGGTAAGGGAGGAGTACATGATCTCTTAGTACCCATACTTTTATGCTAAGAGGTTAAACCTCATGTATGTTTTGAGTTTGTATGTTTTTGTGTGAAACTCGTAATCTGTGACTGAGATGCTATGAATGTTTCCTGTTGACTTTGTAAATTCTGGGTCCAAAAATGAGTTCCTTGACCTCAAAAACCAAGGAAATCATACATGATGTGTCTCATTTAGAGTTGTATAGTCTTTAGAATTAAATTTTTAAGTTAGGGCAAGTTATATGTGTATAATGCTCTGTTCTATAAATTATTTAAATTGGGATTGGAATCTATGATTATGGACCTCAAAATTGAACTCACTAGGTCCAAAAACCTAGGGTTATACATAAAATACACCCCATTTGATTTAGTATAGCTCTTGGAATCACAATTTCAAGTTTTGTTATTTTTCGGTAAATTTTGCCCTGCTTTGAAATAACTGCACATATGGATTGGTTTATGTGGATTTTGACCATGGAAATAAGTTCCAAATATGTGAAAACATAGGGTTTGATATAAAATTTTCATGAAATGGATTTTTACAACTCTTGGAAATTTGAAAACAAGTTTTGTGAACTTTGTGATTCAAGTGCAGGGCAGTTTTGTGTTAGGGCCAAATGGGAGTGGATTTAGGAAATTGAGTCCAAAACTGAGTTCCTTGCATTTGGAAACCTTGAGAAGTGGAATTCCAAATGAGAACATGTCATAAATGGGTATAAATGCATGGAATGAATTATGTGAACTATGGATTGAATTGTTTGCTTTAATTGAGACTTTATTATGTTTGAATTATGAAAATTGTTATGTTAATTATTGTAAGACTAAGTGAGTGTGACCACTTGGCAAGACATGTTGCATGTTATGAAATAAGTTATTAAGGATGTTGATTATGAACTATCGCACTTTGGGATTGGGGCTGGGGGTGTTCCACCTTCGGCAAAGTTTATTTTGAATGTCTTGCAGTGATTTAGTGATTGGATATGCAATGATGAGTGATTTGGTAAAGTGGTATTTTCCACTTGAAGGGCCATGTGATGCAATCCTACCCCGCAAGGACATTGGATAGAAGACTCCAAAAAGATTGGGCCATAGATGCAAGAGAAGACCCTAGGGTTTTCATGAGCTTTAGGGTAGATTTCAGGCCCACGGGCTAAGTATGAGCCCGCTTATCTTTGTACATATTAGATTAAGGTTTCATTATTTTTGGGCCTTGTATTTAGGGCTCCATAATAAATTTAATTAAATTGGGAGAAGCCCAATCCAATTAAATTTTAGAGGGGGAGGTGAACATTTGCTTGCTACACCTCATTGACACATCATATAGTCACACTTTGTGCATGTCCTTCATGCTTTACATGCCTCATGACACCTAAGCACACTTAGTGGAGAATCTTGGACTTGATCTTGGATTAGTGGGTTGAACCATAGCTAAAATTCACAAATCATAATTGGTGAAATTTTGGCTCCACAAATTGAATTTCAAATTCAAGTGAAATTTGAATAGAAATTCAAATTTCCCTCCAATTTTGTGTGACACTTAGGCTATAAATAGAGGCCATGTGTGTGCATTTTTTAACTTTGATCATTTGAGAATTACACTTCAAAGTTCAAACCTCTTTTGAGGCACAAAATTCCGTGCTCCTTCTCTCCTTCTCCCTCCACTTATCTTCTCCTACCTTCAAGCTCTTATCTGTGGCTTCCTATGGTGGTAAGCTTCTCTTGACTTATCTTCTCCTTGAAGTGGCATCTCCAATCGTCTTTCTTCCTTCTCCATTCCGCTGCCATGATCTTCAAGAAGCAAAGGAATCCATTGATGAAGAAGATCCAAGGCCTACAAGCTCCACATGGAGCTACATCACCATGTTAATTAATGACTCTAGAGAGGGAAAAAGATTAATTTCCCTCCTCTCTTGATATGTTTATGTGTGTGCATGAAGGAGGATATTTTCAGTCAAGAGCTTCTGTAGAAGCAAAGCTTCATGGTAAATCAAAGGTGATTCAAAGGTGTTTGGATGATATCAATGATGATAACAAAAGATGATGACAAAGGTGATGACAAAAAGCTCAAAGATCAATCAAAGAACAACTCAAGTGAATCAAAGATCAATCAAAGAACAACTCAAGTGATTCAAGAACAATTCAAGAGTTCAAGATAAGAATCAAGAAGAATTCAAGACTCAAGAAGAAAGTTTAGAGTCAAGAATCAAGATTCAAGATTCAAGATCTCAAGAATCAAGATCAAGATTCAAGGCTCAAGATTCAAGAATCAAGAGAAGGCTTAATCAAGATAAGTATGAAAAGGTTTTCTCAAAAATTGAATAGCACATGGTTTTTCTCAAAACATGTTTACCAAAGAGTTTTTACTCTCTGGTAATCGATTACCAGATTGTTGTAATCGATTACCAGTAGCAAAATGGATTTGAAAAAGTTTTCAAATTGAATTTACAACGTTCCAATTATTTTCAAAAAGCTGTAATCGATTACAATGTTTTGGTAATCGATTATCAGTGCCTTTGAACGTTGAAATTCAAATTCAAATGTGAAGAGTCACATCCTTTCACATAAAAGTTTTGTGTAATCGATTACACTGATTTGGTAATCGATTACCAGTGTTTGTTTCTGAATAAATCAAAAGATGTAATTCTTCAAATGGTTTTTGACTTTTTCAAATTGGTTTTAAGTTTTTCTAAAAAGTTATAACTCTTCTAAATGGTCCTCTTGGCCTGACATGAAGAGTCTATAAAAGCAAGGCTTTGATTTGCTTTTCAATACACTTTTTACACTTATTCAATCAATCCTTTACAAGCCTTGAATCTCTTTGAACTTCTTCTTCTTTGTTGTACCAAAAGCTTTCTGAAGTTTTCTGGTTTTCAAAACCTTGAAAAATTGTGTTGTTCATCTTTCCATTCCCTTCTCCCTTTGCCAAAAAGAATTCACCAAGGACTAACTGCCTGAATTCTTTTTGTGTCTCTCTTCTCCCTTTTCCAAAAGAACAAAGGACTAACCGCCTGAATTCTTTTGTTTCTCCCTTCTCCCTTGTCAAAGAATTCAAAACGACACAGTCTGAGAATTCTTTTGATTCTTCCCTTTCCCTAATACAAAAGTGTTCAAGGGACTAACCGCCTGATAATTCTTTTGTATCCCCATTCACTAAGTATCAAAGGTTTAACCGCCTGAGATCTTTGTCTTAACACATTGGAGGGTACATCCTTTGTGGTACAAGTAGAGGGTACATCTACTTGGGTTTGACTGAGAACAAGAGAGGGTGCATCTCTTGTGGATCAGTTCTAGTGAAGGGTACATCCACTAGGTTCAAAGAGAACAAGGGAGGGTACATCCCTTGTGGATCTTTGCTTGTAAAAGGATTTTTACAAGGTTGAAAGAAATCTCAAGGACCGCAGGTCGCTTGGGGACTGGATGTAGGCACAGGTTGTTGCCGAACCAGTATAAAAACTCTTGTGTGTTTGTTTCCTTCTTCCCTACTCTTTTACTTTCCGTTGTGCATTTTAATTTCCGCTTTTACTTTTTGTTAAGTTTCTCTTCTACTCCTTATTCTCTTAACAACTTAGTAAAAGCCTTAGAAGAGTAATTTTTTAATTAGTAAAGGTTTAGGAATAATTAATTCAACCCCCCTGCTTAATTATTCTGAGGCCACTTGATCCAACAGCTTCATGAGGATCAACATGCATTTCGAGGAAAGAACGGGCATACGAGGTTGCGAGATTGTTGTGTCATGAGCTGGGGCATGACCTTATACTCAGTGGAAATACACTCTCTAATGTCTATTAACAAGTACCAACAAAACCATCGTTCATGCTTCTCATCATGAAGGATGAGTGAGGGTAGATGGCACATAGTAGGTACATGATAATTGTTGTGCATGCTTAGTCTTTTCATAGAATTTGCACAACAATTATCTTAATTTTTTTCATTTATTGGTTAGTTGTTCTCAATAAGTTAGAAATTAATATCTTTTTAGATTTTTTTAGTTCAGTGAAGTTCATTTTAGTAAATTCATTAGTTTTAGTTGTGTTTTGTAGAGTTTGGGTTCATCAACAAGGAAGAAAACATTTTTTGGTTGATGAAGAAGTGCACTTAGCACACCAACCAAGCTTAGCGCGCATGAGGTAGCTTGGAAGGCCACATAGCAAGCATCTAGAGGCTGTTAGGAGAATATTTGAAGTTTGGTGCGTGCTTAGCTAATTATTTCTTGTGCCACTAGTTTGGGTTGAGCATGCATCCCGGGCTTAGCGTACAACCACTTAAACAAGTACTATTTTTTTGTGTGCTTAGCTCAGATACTAGGCTAAGCGCCCAAGCCTTTATGAGACAGCTTTTTGGAGCAAAAAGTTTAAAAGAAGGAGCATTTATTAGGGTTAGAGCTTAGAGGTTTAACAAGGACACTTTTGGATGCTCTTGTGCTTCCTTGTTCTCCATTTTCTCTTCTTCTCTTTGTATTCCCATTCTTGTTTTAGGTCTCTCATGGATATGAGAGACTAAATTTTCCATTGTTGGGGGCTTGAATACCAAAACTCTATGATGTAACTATCTTTATTATCCATTTAATGTTATCTCATTATTATTGCTTTATTTCTATGGTTATTGCTTGTTTATAGTTTGATCACCCATGTGCAAGTATGTTATAGTGCAATGATCATTGGGAAATGTCTTTTCACCAAGAACTAAATGTTGGATCAAGTGGCCTCGGAATAATTAAGAAGGGGGGTTGAATTAATTATGAACGTGTCTTGACTAATTAAAAATCTATCCTTCGTAATGTTACTAGATTCAATTAGGCTTTTACTACTAAGTTAAGAAAGTAAAGAACAAAAATAGAAACTTAACCAAAAGTAAAAGAGATAATTAAAAGTACATAGCGGAAATTAAAGAGTGTAGGGAAGAAGAAGACAAACACAAGATTTATATTGGTTCGACCACAAACCGTGCCTACATCCAGTCCCCAAGTAACCTGTGGTTCTTGAGATTTCTTTCAACCTTGTAAAATCCTTTACAAGCCAAAGATCCACAAGGGATGTACCCTCCCTTGTTCTCTTTGAATAACCAAGTGGATGTACCCTCCACTTGAACTGATCCACAAGAGATGTACCCTCTCTTGTTCTCAGTATAACAATCCCCAAGTAGATGTACCCTCTACTTGTACCACAAAGGATGTACCCTCTAATATGTTGGGACAAAGAATTTTCAGGCGGTTAGTCCTTTGAATTTTTGTAAGGGGAAACAAAAGATATCTCAGGCGGTTAGTCCTTTGAAATCTTTTGCTTAAGGGGAAGGGAAGAATCAAAATAATTCTCGGGCGGTTAGTCCTTTGAATCTTTTGAAAGGGAGAAGAGAGACACAAAAGAATTTAGGCGGTTAGTCCTTCTATTCTTTTCGCAAAGGGAGAAGAGAATGAAAAGGATGAATAACACAAGTTTTTGAACAATGAACTTTTCTTGAAAGAGAAAATGTTGAACAAAAACTTTTAGAAAGATGAAGAGAAATGAATTACAATGTTCTATTGAAAGTATTGAAGGAAATGAAAGAAGATATTGAAAGATTGATTGAAAGATTCATTAAAGATTGATGCCATGGTCACATATTTATAATCTCTTGATGACTCAAGTTAAAGTTTGTGACTCTTGGCAATTTCTTTAAAAACTAGTCACCTTTAAAATTGTGATTCTTTTGAAAACTAGTCACTTAAAAAGTTATGACTTTTGAAAAAATCTTCAGAAACAAGTCACTTGAAGAATTGTGACTTTTGGAAATTTATTTTTTGAAATCAGTCACTGGTAATCGATTACCATTAAGGTGTAATCGATTACACATCAACAGATGTGACTCTTCATGTTTAAATTTTGAAAATCAAAACGTTTAGAACTCTGGTAATCGATTACAAGTATTGTGTAATCGATTACACAAGTTTAAAATGATTTAAAACTATTTAAACACAAGTTGTGACTCTTGAAATTTGAAATCTAACGTTTTAAAACACTGGTAATCAATTACTACCTTTTGGTAGTCGATTACTAGAGAGTAAAATTTTTTGGTAATGATTTTGTGAAAACTTCTTGTGCTACTCAATGTTTTGGAAATTTTTTTTAATACTTATCTTGATTGAGTCTTCTCTTGATTCTTGAATCTTGAGTCTTGAATCTTGATCTTGATTATTCTTGAATCTTGAGTCTTGAATCTTGATCTTGATTATTCTTGAATCTTTGGAATTTGCTTAACTCTTGATTCTTTGGCATCATCAAAATAACCTTGGAAGGCATTGCTTCCACACTAAAAGGGGCTTTTAGTTAATTCATATCTAGGGATGGAATGATGTTGTCTTGCCTTTTATAAATCTTTGTTAATTAAATCATTGAGTTTAACTTGCTAGGGGATTAGGAGTAGAATCAAGTGATTTAGACTCTTTCACGTGAGGGATTATGATTAGAGTAGATTAGTTGGTTAAGGTAATAGATAGAATAACATTGACTAGTGAAAAGTTATTACTATTACATCAAGAGTTCATTTGGTAGGCCAAGCACCCAACATTATCACCATATCTACACTTATCTTATCTTATCTTACACCCAAGGTGTTTGTGTTTTTGTTCCTTTGAACATTGCACTATTTTTATATCTTTGTTTAATCTTAGATTTTAAATCTCTATTTGATGTTTTAATGATCAATCAACTCCTTTCATTTAATTTCTTAGAACTTGATTTACACAAACTACTTAGCACAAGCAAAGTCCTTGTGGATACAACACTCTGTCTTATTGTTTATTACTACTTGCACGATTTGGTTCACTTACCAATCGGTTAACAATACACTGAGGGATGGTCCAAACGGTTCAAAGGAACTTGAGGGAATGTTGAGTGGTGATAACCCAACTAAGGGCACTTTCGGTTAGTTCGGGGGACTCGTAGGCCTTTCTTAGCATTCATGACTAGAGCAGAGCTATTTCCATGGTTGGTGAGAGCGTCGTGTCCTATACCGGCATGTGACATGTCCTCTCAATCGTCACCTATATGTTGTGCATAAGACCATGAAGGCCTGGGAGGCTTAGTGGTAGTGTTGGGCCCAAGAATAAGGATTATGTGAAAGTAGAACTGTGGACTAGGATGTTATGAGCAATGTATTTTAGAATGCCACATGTGGTGTTAGTCTAGGTTATATGTGGGACTTAATGTCCGTGTGTGTGTTATTTCCAAAGGGATGGAGGACTTACTCCCTTATTACCATTTTCAAGATTCAATTTCGAGCACGTCGCTGAATCCCCCATTTTTCATTGACACCATCAAGACATGGTGGGAACATGATGATACGCTCCATGCGGATCGTTTGTACGAGTTTCTTCATTACTACTGTGTGCTAGTAAATGTATCAGGATACAAGCCCCACATAGTTGACTTCTATGTTTGATGGAACCAACCCATGTAACGCCTTGAAATTTTGATAACTAAAAAATGTTTGATGTTTTTCTTTTGTTATTTGATTACTTGATTAATTTGGATGAGTTGAGGTATTGTGTGAATTAGCCATGTGTGATTTGCTTGATGTGGATGTTGAGTTATGTAGATTTTTATTGACTTAGGTTGAAATTATGAGATTTCAAGTTTTATCTAAACCTATGTTCGATAAAACCACGATCCTGGATTCTCTAACCGTTAGATTGCCTTCAAATTTGGACTGTGAGCAGCAGTAGGTGACTTGGAGGGAAGTCTTTTGTTGGAGCTGCCAAGCCAACGTGATAACATTGGAATTTATTATGGGAGAGAGTTTTGTTTTGTTATCAACTCTTCCTTAGTTGGTTCCATGACTCTTTTTTATTGGGCATGTAAGTCCCAGGTTTAGATATATGTAAAAACTGAATTATGTTTTGACATGTGAATGATGTATAGTGGTTTAATATATATATATATATATATATATATATATATATATATATATATATATATGTATGTATGTATGTATGTATGTATGTATGTATTTATATTCACGTGTTTGTGTGTTGTTTGATGAATGCATATCACGAAAAATTTACAATCATTTTCATAATCAAATTAATAGAGTTTTCACTTAAAATTGAAATGTCACATTTTATAGTTAGTGATATCGTAGCGATGAGGTGAGTCATTATAGCCTATGCCGCCATATTATCACTAGAACTCAATCTCACTTAGTTAGAAATGTTATATCTATTTTTTAGCAACTAAATGGGAATTTGTTTAGGAAAGGACTTTCGAATCAATCAGATGCATTCGCCTTGCAATAAAGGCCTTGAGCCTGCCAACCAAGTCAAAATCAAAAAGAAAGAAGAGAACAAAAAGAGAACTTCATTTTTTGGTAATTCTCTATGAGTAATGTTTAACCGTGAGTGTTATTAATAAATTCTATAGCAATAGTCCCTCCTCAGACTCATAAAGTAATAACGAAAATGGCTAACCTTAAAGAAAATGATTGACCCATTGTCAAACCCTAATTTCATCCGGGGACCATTATTTGTTGGCATGCGACCTTCGCTTGACCACCTCAAAATGTTTAACACCCATCGTTGTGTAATCCGTAAAGTCTCGCAACATTCCGGAAGTCAAAACAAGCATTGTTATGCAATCCGTAAAGTTCCACAACATTCCGGAAGTCAAAAAGAGCGTTGCGTAATCCATAAAGTCCCGCAACATTCCGGAGGGCAAAAAGAGTATCTTTGCGTAATTCGTAAAGTTCCGTGATGTTTCGGAAAGAAATTGATATAAAAACACAAAAAGCGGTGTATTTAGTAAAATAGGGGTGCAAATAGAAATTATCAAATCTCGGCATTTCCTTGCTTAAGGTGGAAGCAACCTAGTTCGCCTAGAAGAGCTGAGCTCGCCTGGGTGAGCTGGGCAGCAACCACCTCCCTCGTTTTGTTAAAAAATGGCTTCCGGGGCTTCCCGGACTTCCGTAATGCTTCTGTAAAATTTCCGAAAACCTAGGGTAAGCATATTTCACTTTATATTGGTGAAAGAGAAGAGGAAAAGAAGAAAATCAAGTCCTATATGCTTCCGTAACTTTTCTATAAATTACGAAAAGGGGGGGGGGTGAACTTATCAAGATGGGGGTGCAAATAGAAATTTTCAAATTTTCGAATCTGGGCCCTTCCAGAACATTTTGGAAGCTGGGTTACTTAAGATGGAAGCAAACCAGGCCGCCTAGACAAGCTGGGCGGCAACCTCTTCCTTTTCCTATAAATAGGCGAAGTGAGGCTTTCAATTCATTTCTTGTTTTGTTGGCTTTCATCTTTATTTTGTTCACTTTCGGTCTTTTTTTCTTCCGTTTTTAATGAGCTTTAACTGATTGTTTAAGTTGTTATCTCGCCTAATAAATGATAAAATGAATTTCAACCGATCATTTGCGTTGTAATCTCGTTTAATCACTGTTAAAGAAAAATCTAACCGATCGTTCACACTGCAACCACGGCTAAACCAAAAAATGGCAAAATAATAATAAAATAATCAAAATATCTTTGAATAAAATAATCAAAAAAATCAATTGGACGTTTTTCTTTGGAAGTTTCCTTGAATGAATTGACTAATAACCAAAGTGAAACTTAGGCTAAAATCAACTCACAAATCAAGCTTTGTCCGCAAAAATCACAAAACCATTTTAAGGTCCAACGCCTTAAGCGGTCCTCTTTGCTTTTATCGGTTAACATGGACCGTTCAAAAGCATAAAATCAACATGTAACTTTGCCGCTTTTGCAAGAACTACGTAGGTCTGATTTCCTCATCGCAATTGAGGATACGTAGGAGCAAAAGCCCCGCTTTTGTCGACCACCCCAAGAGATCGATAATGGTCCAACGCCTTATCGTTTCTCTCATTTCAAAAATAAGAGATCGTTAATGGTCCAATGCCTTAATGTTTCTCTCCTTTCAAAAACAAGAGATTGTTAATGGTCCAACGCCTTAACATTTCTCTCCTTTCAAAAGAATCAAAAGATCATTTAAATGGTCCAACGCCTTAAACGACTTTTGTTCTGTTAAAATATATCTTGCGAAAAAAGATAAAAACAACTTAACCAACATTTAGTTCTCAAAGAACTACGTAGGTCTGATTTCCTCATCGTAATTGAGGAATACGTAGGAGCGAGGGAAATACCCTTGTTGACCACAAAAAGGTAAAAAATACAAAAAGGCCCATAAAAAGCTAAAAAACATAAAAAAGGGGGGAAATACATAAATTTTGAAAAGGGGCCTATACCCAGGTCCATGGGAACATAAGGAGTGGAGGTGAATCTATGGTCATGTTGGATCTCCGACTTGCTTGATTACAGTGAACCCTCATATAGAGTTTTTCTCTTTGATAACATATTGTTGCTGGTAGTCCCTACTGTCGCAATATGCTTTTTCGAAGGGGATGATACCCCTAGAAACCATCAAGAGAGATATGACCACCTTGGGAATTATCACTAAAAGCCTTTTAGTTCCTCCCATTTAGGTCACTAAAATAGGGGCACGAAGCGAACACGCTGCATGCCTTTTAAACACTGCCATGCATATAACCTAAATGTCATGTACGCCTTTGTTGTATGATTATTTGTGGATGTGACATCCTGGAATTTCTACTCAGAATTTTTGTAAATATTGCATTTAAATAATTAATAAAATATATTATTCAGTGTATAATTATATATATATATATATATATATATATATATATATATATATATATATATATATATATATATATATATTCTTGGTAGAAATATGTACACTGGGGGAAAATACGCGGGTTAGACTAATTAACGAAGAGTAACCCGTAATTGGATAGTTATGGATTAATTCGCAATTAATTAGTCTAAAAATTATCGTTTTACGTGCAACTAATAATTAAACAAAACCAACCTCTGAACCACGCTCAGGGCCTCATTCTGAGCGTTTTGATATATATATATTGTTTACCTTTGAAAACAGGCCCCGACGGGTGCAGAGAAACGCAAAAAACTGGAACCGGGGAGACGACATGCAAATCGAGGCAAGATTTCAGCATCCAAAAAGGTCCAGATTATTCTTCTCTTATGGCTGAGCACGTGGTCAAAGTCAAATTAAAGGTGGGCCCCTTTTGCTTCAATCACAAAATTGCATGTGGGAATGCAATTAGAAAGGAAAAGAAAAAGAAAAAGAAAAAAAATGTTAAAAGCAAGACCTTCTCTCTCTTTCCTCCAGAAATTTCCAGCCTCTTCTCCTTCTTCCCCTATGTTTTCTTCTTGCTCCTCCATCACCATTGTTAGCCTTCTTCAAGCTTCAAATTCTTCTTCAATTCCACACAAAATTTCAAGCTAAAGCTATTTTTGGAGCCTAGGAACCTACCTCTACATCAAGGGACCTTCAATTCCAGGTAAGGGTCGACTTCTCCTCACTTGAAATCTGAGGGTGTTGGGTTCTTGGGAGCTATAATGGGTAGTTCTACTAGGTTATCGCATTTAGGTAGTTGTTTGTGAAGGAAATTGTTGTAAATCATGCTAAAACTTGATATGTTTAATTTAAGCAAAATTGCCCATGTTGATTGATGGTTAAATAATGATGTTTTGATGTATATGTATGCTTAAAATGCAGTTAGTAAACTGGTAGAGAAGATTGGTAGAGTTAGCTTAGAGTTAAATGTGAGGAAGGTAGTGTTGTAGGTGGAAAAGTGTGAGATTTTGAGGTTTAGAGGGCCAAATTTGGTGTTAGTGGAAATCTGAGTTTGAAGTGAGTTGATTCAAGTTTAGAATGTCAATTAGGACTTGTAGGGAAGCTTAGTGAGAGCAAATGAGAAAAATTAGTAGCAAATGTGAAAAGAGAGTCATTTATAGTGTAAATTGAGTGTTGAGAGGTCCAATTTTGAATAGGTGGAGATTTTACTCTAAAATCAGTTTGAGCAAGTCTAATTAAATGTTATAGACTTGATGAAGATGAGAGTTTACCCCCAAAATCACCCAATTCTAATTTTCACCTTTCAAACCTTGAAAACTCACTAAATTTTGTTGGTTTTGGATACCTATATTTTGATTTACCTTTGTTTGAGGTTTGTAATTAGTTTGAACATGATTTATACATGGTTTAGGACTTGTAGGATCAAATTTGAGTGGAATTAGATGTATATAAGTTAGATTTTAAAAATCTGCAAAATTATGCAGAAAAGCTGTCAAATTATGCAGAAAATTCGATTGTGCAGTACCAGTTTTCACTGTCGCGGTAAAATTTTTTATATCTCGCGTTATAGACATTCTTCCGCAGATTCCAACGGTCAAAACTTATATTTCTGTATTAGGAACCCACAGTTAAAATTTCAAGGCAATCCAACGGTTAACGAATCCGGGATGGGAATTCTACGGAAGTATGTTTGTAGGAAAAACCCATTGAAATTTGAGTGAATCCTGTGTAAAAATTTCTGATTCCAATCTGGTTATTGTTGGATCGAGTGGCCTTAGAATAATTAAGAAGGGGGGGTTGAATTAATTATTCCTAAACCTTTACCAATTAAAAAATTACTCTTTTAAGGCTTTTACTAAATTGCTAAGAGAATGAGGAGTAGAAGAGAAACTTAATAGAAAGTAAAAGCGGATATTAAATGTACAGCGGAAAGTAAAAGAGTAGGGAAGAAGGAAACAAACACACAAGAGTTTTTATACTGGTTCGGCAACAACCCGTGCCTACATCCAGTCCCCAAGCGACCTGCGGTCCTTGAGATTTTTTTCAACCTTGTAAAATGTAGATGCAAATGCCTTTGGTGTTTTGGTGATGATCATGATGAAGAAAAGCAAATGATGCAAATGATTCAAGAATACAAGCCACAACATCAAGATGATCGCTAGTACATTAGGAAGGAAATTCCTAATTGATATAGCAAAAGGTTTGGCCAAGTAATGCATGTTAAAAAGTGTTTTTCAAGAGATTTACTCTCTGGTAATCGATTACCAGAGGATGTAATCGATTACTAGTGGCCAAAAATGCTTTACAACAGCTACTAAATATTTGAATTCAAATTTTAGACTGTGTAATCGATTACACCATATTGGTAATCGATTACCAGCAGTTAATAAACGTTTTAATTCAAATATTAAAGCCTGTAATCGATTACACAACTATTGTAATCGATTACCAGAGGAGATTTTCAGAAAATAACTTTCAAGAGTTACATCTATTCAAATGGTTTATGAATGGCCATGAAAGGTCTATTTATATGTGACTTGGAAACACGAATTAAAAGAGAGTTTTTTTATTGCCCAAAAAGTTTTATCCTCTCAAAAGATTAAAGAGAGTTTTTCTAAATTGAAACGTCTTATCCTCTCAAAGATTCCTTGGTCAAACACTTGCATATTCAAATAAGGAATTGTGATTGATCTTCATTGTACAATCTGTCTCTTTCAAGAGAGATTTCTTCTTCTTTTCTTTTTACTTCTGAAAAGGGGTTAAGAGACCGAGGGTCTCTTGTTGTAAAGGATTCCTGAACACAAGGGAAGGGTTGTCCCTGTGTGATTCAGACTTTGTAAAAGGATTTTACAAAGAGAGTGGAAAATCTCAAGTGGGTTGCTTGAGGACTGGACGTAGGCACAGGAAGTGACCGAACCAGTATAAATCAAGTTTGCATTTCTCTCTTCCCTTAAACTTCTTTTATTTATTGCTATTTATCTTTTGCCTTTAAATAAGTTTATACTGAATTGCCTTTTGAGTAATTCATGTTAAGGGTGCATTGTTAATCTAAAAAGAGAGAGCGAAATTTTAAATTGGGGAATAGTTCTTGTTATCTTAATTCAACCCCCCCTTCTTAAGATAACTGAGGCCATTTGTCTAACAAGTGGTATTAGAGCAGGATTCTTGTATAAAGTTTAAAAACTTCAAGAATAGAAATGGCCTCATCCAACTTTCCATTTCTTGAGGGAAATTCTATTAATAGGCCTCTTATGTTCAATGGCGAGGGTTATCACTATTGGAAAACCTGAATGCAGATCCTTATTGAAGCCATAGATTTAAATATATGGGAAGCCATTGAAGTTGGTCCTTTTATTCCTACAAAGGTAGTGGGAAATGCAACTGTAGAAAAACCAAGAGAAGAATGGAATGATGATGAAAGAAGAAAGGTTCAATACAATTTAAAGGCCAAAAATATAATCACTTCTGCATTAGGCATGGATGAATTTTTTAGAGTCTCAAATTGTAAAAATGCAAAAGAAATGTGGGATACATTGCAAGTAACCTATGAAGGCACAACTGATATCAAGAGATCTAGAATAAACACTCTCACACATGAATATGAACTGTTCAAAATGCTTCAATATGAGACCATAGAAGATATGCAGAAGAGATTTACTCATATAGTTAATCATCTTGCATCATTGGGAAAAATATTTCCTAATGAAGATCTTATTAACAAAGTGTTGAGATGTTTAAGCAGGCAATGGCAACCAAAAGTAACAACAATTGCAGAATCAACAGATCTCACTAATATGTCTCTTGCCACTCTCTTTGGAAAACTTCAAGAACATGAAATGGAACTTATGAGACTTCATCAACATGAAGAGAATGATATAAAGAGAAAAGGAATAGTACTCAGAGCCTCATCATCTTTTATTCAAGAAGAAAGTGACAAAGAGGACTTAACTGAAACAGAAGAAGATGATGATAATTTCAGACTCTTTGTGAAAAGGTTCAATAAATTTCTGAGAAACAAAAGAAATAAAAGGAAATCAAACATGAATACAAAGAAGAGAGAAGAAGACTCCTCCTTAGCCCCATCATGCTATGAAAGTAATCAACCTGGGCACATGAGATCCGATTATCTTGTCTTTGAAAGAAAAATTGAAAAATCCGACAAGAGGAATCTCAAAGAAAAGAAAGCATAGATCACTTGGGAAGAAAATAAAAAAAAAATTTCTTCAAGTGATTCAGAAAAATAAAATCATAAATCTGGGTATCATGATGAAAGACTATGAAAACGGAGAAGAGCAAAGGCGATACATTGATAGCAATTTCTCCAAACACATGGCATGCATCAAAGATTATTCATATTTCTCCCCAAGACAAATGGATATGTGATTTATGGAGACAACAAACAAAGACCACTTGATCAACAAGCCCAACAAGTAATATCAAATGATACCAACAGGTCACTTGTCATTGATTGATTACTTTGATGATTTTTGTCTATGTTTGTTAACTTTTGATTGATTTTTTTATGCTTGTTTACTCCTTAAGTATTTGATTGTCATTAATGTTTTTTATTGATAGTTATGTTGATTATTGTTTTTGATTATGTTTTGATGATTGCTTTTGTTAGATTGTGTTTAATTGTAAGTATTTGATTATATTTGATTGGTGTGTGTTAATTGTTTGATTAATACTTGTTTGAATGAATTAAATACATATTAGTGATGGGATTGATTGGTTGATTGATTGGTTGATTTACTCTTACTTATTGATTGTAGATTATTTTGTTTGTTTGATCATGTTTGAATTCTTGTTTTTATGATAGAATTTATGATTTCCTGTGTATATAATAATTGAATGATTGAATTTAGTGTATTAGTAGTGAAAATTAGTCATATAGGATGTATTTGAGCATAAACATAGATATTCTCTTAAGAAACTAGCCTAGGATAGGCTCTGGTAATCGATTACCATCCTGTGTAATCGATTACACATGAACAGGCGGCCTGTAATCGATTACAACATCCTGTAATCGATTACCAGAAGGCTTATTGGGCCTGTAATCGATTACCAATACCTGTAATCGATTACAATGCGTCATCTTCTATAAATACTCACGAAATCAGAGCTGCTGCGCAGCCAAAGCCTCCTCCACGTTTTCCTCCATACCTAGAACTTCAAACTTTCGATTCTCACTCAATTCTTCACCAAATCACATCCCGTAAAGCCCAATCTTCCTCTTTTTCACTCCTCTTTCACTTCCACCGATAAAAATCCAGAAAAACTTCATCAAATGGCAGAGCCATCGAAGAAGAGAAAGGGATCATCCTCCACCGCTGCTGCCGCTGCCCATCGCCGCCACGGCCCATCCGGAGCACCTACAGCACCTATTCCTCCTTCTTTGTCATCTCCAAGATCATCAACATTGTTTTCATCCGATGATCAACGTCTACGGTACCTTTCTCAGTTTTCTTCTAGAATAAGCTTAGACCCTAAGTACCTAGACGTAGAGTTCTTTAATGATGAAACGTTTGATTGCTATCAAGTGTTTCAAAATTCTGGTCTTGTTGATTTCATGTCATTAAAATTGCCATATTATCCTGAACTTGTAAAGGTCTTCTACTGCAATTTAAAAATTCAGGATGGTATTATTATGTCTGAAGTGCATGGTACTTCTATGATCATTGATCAGTCACTTTTCTTTTCTTTGACTCATTTACCCAGTCAAGGTGCACCTTTTGAGGGCACCATTGTTGATGACTGGAAATTCGATTATTCGAGTCATGATGATCGTCGCATGGTCTGCAATGATCAAGCTGAAATGACCGGTAGATTTCTGGCCGGGTCATTAACATTTGATAATCGCATCATGCATTATATCATTGTTAGAATTTTGCTTCCTCGGTCTTCAAATTTAGCACAAGCCTCTGAGGAGGATTTGATTCTTATGTGGGCTTTTCTTACCGGTCGTCAGATCGACTGGGCCCATTTGGTTCGGTACCGAATGCATAAGGCATTACGGGCCAATGCACCTCTACCTTATCCACATTTGATAACTTTATTTCTGCGTCATTTTCAAATTCCGCTTGATGATGAGCCATTTGTTCAAGTCAAGCGTTCCTTTGCTATTGGTGCTGGTGCAGTGACTTCTTTTGGTTACCGTAAGGATCGGAATGGTCAATGGCTGAAGAAAGATGCACTCCCTCCTCAAGATGAGCGTACTCCTTCACCTCCTCCTCAGCGTGAAGATTCAGCACTCCTGAATGAAGTCCTTACCGAATTACGAGGTCTTCGTTCTTATGTTGGTGAACGTTTCGACTCATTGGATACACGCTTTGCCGGCATGGATATTCGCCTCACACAAGTTGAAGAAGATGTCTCCTTCATCCGTACTTGCTTTGATCCACCACCACCGCCTCCATCATCCTCTTAGCTTAATTGTTATTATTATGACTAAGTCTTATTAGTAATTAAGTATTATTAGTACTTTGTTTTATCGCCGTGTATTTGGCTTTTTGTTGCTCTAGTTATCATACTCTTGCACTATTATTATATTTCTGGACTTTGCTTTGGTTGGTTATGACAATGTATGGATTTATTTTGGTTTAATGTGAAATTCTGATACTGGGGACAGATGTCGTACAGGATGTCACGACATCGCGTTTTAGAACATGCAGATTGTATATGACCGTATGAACAGATTAAATAAGTAAATAACACAAGAGAATTGTTAACCCAGTTCGGTGCAACGTCACCTACATCTGGGGGCTACCAAGCCAGGGAGGAAATCCACTAAAATAGTGTTAGTTCGAAGATCTAACAGCCACTGTTTACAACCTTCTCACCTAACCACTACCCGTGCAACCTCTACCTAAGAGCCACTCTTAGATATGAGAACCCCTCTCACTCCCTCTCAATCACTCTCCCGTGTTTACAATTAAATCAAATACACACCAGAGATTGCTCTCTGAACAATAGAGATCAACTCTACACACTCAGGTCCAACACTTGATGTTAGGGTAACATCAAGGTGGCTCACAAAACACTCAAGTCCCAAAACTCACAAAATAACTCTTCAATCCCGGACTTGGTAGAAAACTCGTGCAGCCTTCATGTTTATATAGCAGTGTGCGTATCTGGGCTGCAACAACTTGCGCTGGATGAGATCTATCATTTTCCTGAAAATCTGCACTTAAAGATCTAAAAGATAAAGCTTGATCTTTTAGTTTTTTATCTTTAATCTTTAATCCCTGAACGAACTATTCAAGTTTGTAATTCGAACTTTAATTATCTTTTAATTCGTTCCTAAAGATAGATCGCCAAATCTGTTGCTAACTGCACATTAATCTGTTAAAGATATAACAGATTTATGTGTCCAGTATTTTCGGGCAAGATGTCCTGGACATCGTATCCGACATCGTGGATCCTGCAGCTTCAATTCTTCATTTCACATTTTATCTTGCCTTGTGCATTGTGCAGCCCAATCTGATTCCTTGACATAACGTTGGACATCATGTGCAGCAACTCCAGCTTTCCTTCATTGTCTAAGTGCTTATGTTTTAACAAAATTTTAGCCAATCTTTTAAAGCTCAGTAAAGCTAAGCACTAACAATCTCCCCCTTTGGCAAATTTTGTCTAAAACATACTTAGACACTTCCTGAACAGGTACGAGCAGTTATGCAAGTGGGATCAGCAACTTCCATTATCAGAGTAATCAAGCACAGCGGTATCTGTAGTGGCGACAGCAAAATTCTGCAAGTTGCAAGTCGTTTCCAGGATGTCAAGACATCTCACGTGACATCAGCTTTCTGCTCCCCCTGTCTCCATGCTCTTACTGCAGCATCTTCTATCAGCTACTAGTCTTTTCCAGGATGTCAAGACATCTCATGTGACATCAGTCATCATCAGCAGCAGCAATCTCCCCCTCAAAATCATATACATACAACTCCCCCTCAACATCATGAATCATGCATAATACTACTATTGCATACATAGTATCCTACTACTCAAAATCATAAATCATGCATAATAATTACTCCCCCTTTTTAGACAGAATTTGACAAAAGTAGAATGCATGTAATTAATGTGCAAATATTACAGACCAATAACTAGTAAAAGTAAAAGCAAAAATAAAGGTCTGATGGTCATGGGGTGGCTTCAGAATCATCATCATCGGATTCTGTATCCTCTGCTGCATCTTCCTCAGCGGCTTCTTCTTCTTCCTCAGCTGCTTCTTCTTCTGCCTCAGCTGCTTCACCATCATCAATGCCACTGTCTGAGAGTCTTTTGATCAGGCGTTCCAACTCCATTTTCTTCTCTGTGGTGGCTTTGATGGTTGCTTCCAGCATCTTGCATGTGTCCTTGAGTTCAGCAATCAAAGCATCCTTGGACACAGCACCTGAAGCAGCAGCTTTCCCGGATGTCGAGACAATGTCTGGGACATGTGTCCCCTCAAACAGTTTGTAATGCAGGGACAGAGCCGATTCTCTCTTCATCACAGAGTCAATGTTGTTTAAAATATTGGGATGTTGACTCAACATAATGCCACACAATACAGTTGGGAAGGCAATGGGTAATTTGACAGCAAAAGATTCTGAATGCTTAACAGTTTGGTCAAAAATATAGTTTCCAAAATTAAATTTGGACTTGGTTCCAACAGCATACAGAAATTTACCCAAACCTGTGGCAACAGTGGAAGTATGATTGGTGGGTACCCAGTTTGCAGCGCCAATCCTATGCAGGATTGCATACTTCACACTTAGCTTCCCTGCAGAAAGCTTCCCTTTCTTTGGCCAATGCTGGACTTGTTTGGCAGTGATTTCCTTGGCAATTTGATGCTCAGAAACAGCAATATCCACCACTCCTTCAGTTGGTCTGCCCAGGTATTTGTTGATTACAGCAGGGGAGAATCTCACACATTTTCCTCTGACAAACACTTTCTGATAATCATCACTCTTTCTGTTTGTTATGTCAGAGGGAATGTTGACAATGAATTCCCTGACTAGACTTTCATAGCAATCTCCCAACTTGGTGACAGTTTTCAGCAGTCCAGCAGCCTTGATGAGGTCCATGATCTCCTTGCAATCCAAGGCATCTCTTCCCAGTTCTCTTTCAACAGCAAGTCTGCGTTGATATACAAATTTCCACCTTTCAACATTGCCAATGGAGTGGAATGAAATGTTGTCCAGTGGTGCATCAGGGACATTTCCAGGCACCTTTTTCCCTGATTTCTTGGCCCGCTTGATGTCGAGAACATCTAGTTCGACATCATCATCAGAATCAGATGAGGAAATTTCTTTCCTCTTCTTGGACGGGATTGCAACTTTGCTCCATCTGGATGTGGTAGGAGTGATTGGTGTGCTCTTCTTCTGTGCCATAGTTTTGATTCGTCCAGACCTAGTAATGGGGGTTTTTCCCTTTCTGCTTTGTAATCTTTCTGCAATGCCAGGTGCCAACTTGTTGGCAATGGGTTCCTCATCAGATTCTACTTCTTCTAGGTCAATGAGGTCACCTGGAGCAGGTTCTGGTGCCCTTGGTGCAGGGGTCTCCTCTGTGGCTTGGTCCTCTTTCTATGTTGATTCCTCTTTACTGGATGAAGAGAGGACTTCAGCATTTGGGGTGGAAGATGTTGGAACATCTTCATCAGCATCAGGGACAGAAACATTTGGGGTGGAAGATGTTGGAACATCTTCATCAGCATCAGGGACAGAAGCATTTTTCAGAATGCTACTCACAATACCGCGGATCTTCTTATCCATCTCCGGGTCTACTTCCCTAGGACTTGTTGCAAGGCTAGGGTTTTCAGAAATCTTCACTCCCTGTTGTCTTTTGGGAACCAGTTTCTCAGGAACAGGGGCTTGACCAGGAATCATTTGTATGGGTTGGATATGGAATTCAGGTTGTTCCTGGTTTGATGGTGCTTTGGTGGATGATGGAGATGATGGTACAGAGGGTGAACCAGGAGATGAAGTATCTTTCGGTGAGGTAGTCATGGAGAAGCAGAGCTTTTGAAATGGTTTCGTGAAAATCTGAGAGGTGCTGGGGAATGCTGATGAAAACGAGAATGCCACGAAAATATAAATTTGAATGAGGAATGTAGAGGGGCGTGTGAAGCAACGGTCGAATCTGTTTTGGCCCAGTAGTGAATGTGCTATTAACGTTTGAGCACATTCAGATAAAAGTAATTGCTATAAATCCTCTAGCAGACAAATGCCCAGCTTGCCCCTCAGTTTTTCAAACTGATTTGCATCCAATGCCTTTGTGAAAATATCTGCTATTTGTTCCTCAGTGTCAACATGCTCCAGTGTGATAACTTTATCATCAACAAGATCTCTAATATAGTGATGTCTAATGTCAATGTGCTTGGTTCTGCTGTGTTGAACAGGATTTTTAGAAATATTAATAGCACTCAAGTTGTCACAGTACAATGTCATGACATCTTGTACGACATTGTACTCCTTGAGCATCTGCTTCATCCAAACTAGTTGTGAACAGCTGCTTCCTGCTGCAATATACTCTGCTTCAGCAGTAGATAGGGACACGCAGTTTTGCTTCTTGCTGAACCATGAAATAAGATTGTTTCCCAAATAGAAACATCCACCAGAAGTGCTTTTTCTGTCATCTGCACTTCCAGCCCAATCAGCATCACAATACCCAACCAGCATTGAATCTGAACAATGACAGTACATAATCCCATAGTCACTGGTGCCATTTACATATTTCAGAATTCTCTTTACTTGATTCAAGTGACTTATCTTAGGATTGGCTTGATATCTTGCACAAACACCTACTGCATAGGTGATGTCAGGTCTGCTAGCTGTTAAATATAGTAAGCTCCCAATCATGCTTCTGTACAGACTTTGATCAACACTGGTGCCAGCTTCATCTTTTGTCAGCTTCAAGTGAGTAGGTGCAGGTGTTCTTTTATGGCTGGCATTTTCCATTCCAAACTTCTTGACAATGTTCTTTGCATACTTGCTTTGTGAGAGGAATATGGAGTCTTCCATCTGCTTCACTTTGAGTCCCAGAAAATAAGTCAGCTCTCCAACAAGACTCATCTCAAATTCAGATTGCATCTGTTGGACAAAATGTCGAAGCATCTCATTCGACATCCCTCCAAACACAATGTCATCAACATATATCTGTGCTATCATCAAGTTTTCAGCATCTTGTTTGACAAAGAGAGTCTTGTCAATTCCTCCCTTCCTATACCCTTGCTGAGTAAGGAACTCTGTTAGCCTTTCATACCAAGCTCTTGGAGCTTGCTTCAATCCATAGAGAGCCTTCTTGAGCCTGTATACATGATCTGGATGAGTTGGATCTACAAATCCCTTTGGCTGCTCCACATAGGCTTCTTCATTCAGGTATCCATTCAGAAACGCGCTCTTCACATCCATCTGGTACAGCTTGAATTTGAGGATGCAAGCTACACCAAGTAACAATTTGATGGACTCAAGTCTAGCAACAGGGGCGAAAGTTTCATCAAAGTCTACACCTTCAATCTGAGTGTAGCCTTGAGCAACAAGTCTGGCCTTGTTTCTGGTTATAACACCTTCTTCATTGGTTTTGTTCTTGAAGATCCACTTGGTGCCAATCACATTAGTTCCCTCGGGTCTAGGAACTAGCTCCCAAACTTCATTCCTTTTGAATTGCTCCAATTCTTCTTGCATAGCATTGATCCAGAACTCATCAGTCAGTGCCTCTTTAACATTCTTGGGCTCAATTTTGGAGACAAAACATGAATTGGAGACAATCTCAATCTCCCTTGATCTTGTAGTGACTCCTCTGTTTGGATCTCCTATAATCAGCTCCTTGGGGTGCATCTTCTGGATTCTAATGGAGGGTCTCTTGTCAGGTTGATCGATGTTTGGTTCATCTGTAGCAGAATCAGAGTTTTCTGCATTTTCTGCACTTTTAGCTGTATCTGCTACATTGTCTCCCGATGTTCTGACATCTTCTTCGACATCCTTCTTTCTTGCTGGAGTTAGATCATCAACAACCACATTGATGGATTCCATCACAGTTCTGGTTCTGGAATTGAATACTCTATATGCTCTGCTGTTTGTAGAGTATCCCAAGAATATTCCTGCATCACTCTTGGGATCCATCTTTCTCCTTTGCTCTCTATCAGCCAGAATGTAACATGGACTTCCAAAGATGTGGAAGTGCTTGACAGTTGGCTTCCTCCCTTTCCAGATTTCATACAGTGTGGTTGGAGTCCCTCTTCTAAGTGTGACTCTGTTGTGGATGTAGCATGCTGTGTTCATGGCTTCAGCCCAGAGATTATAGGGAAGTTCTTTGGCATGAAGCATGACCCTAGCAGCTTCTTGCAAAGTCCTGTTTTTCCTTTCAACTATGCCATTTTGTTGTGGTGTAATGGCTGCAGAGAACTCATGAGTGATGCCTTCAGATGTGCAAAATTCAGTAAACTTGCTGTTTTCAAACTCTCTGCCATGGTCACTCCTGATTCTCTTGATGACACAGTCTTTTTCTCTTTGAAGTCTTAGACTCAATTCTTTGAATACTTCAAAGGTGTCTGATTTCTCTCTGATAAAGTTGACCCAGGTAAATCTGGAGAAATCATCCACAACAACATAGGCATACCTCTTTCCTCCAAGGCTTTCAACTTGCATAGGCCCCATCAAGTCCATGTGAAGTAGTTCCAGCACCCTGGAAGTGGTCTGATGTTGAAGCTTCTGGTGGGACATCTTGACTTGCTTTCCAATCTGACATTCACCACAAATTCTGCCTTCTTCTATTTTCAGATTGGGAATGCCTCTAACAGCACCTTTGTCAATGATTTTCTTCATGCCTCTTAAGTGCAGATGTCCAAATCTTTGATGCCATATTTTGACTTCATCTTCTTTGGAGAATAGACATGTGGAGGAGTAACTGGTTTCTTGAGGTGTCCATAGGTAACAGTTGTCCTTTGATCTGCTGCCCTTCATTAGGACTTCACTCCTCTCATTTGTCACCAAGCATTCTGACTTTGTGAAGTTTACATTGAATCCTTCATCACACAACTGACTGATGCTGATCAAGTTCGCAGTCAGTCCCTTCACCAGCAGTACTTTGTTCAGACTAGGAAGTCCATCATGGACTAGCTTTCCCATTCCAGTGATCTTTCCTTTAGAGCCATCTCCAAATGTCACATAGCTAGTGGAGCAAGGTTCAATGTTCACCAGGAATTCTTTAACTCCTGTCATGTGTCTGGAACAGCCGCTATCTAGGTACCAATCTTCCTTAGCTGATGCTCTAAGTGAAGTATGAACAACAAGACTAACAGTCTTGTGTTTTGGAACCCACATCATCTTCCTTCCACTGCTGCTACCTTGAGTTCCATGATGTGGATGGCCATGTAAATGATAGCAAAAGGGCTTTATGTGACCATACTTGCCACAGTAGTGACACTTCCACTTCATTCTTTTGCTCTTTTTCTGCTGCGTTCCATGATGTCGAGACCGATGTTGTGACATCGTGGCTCCAGTGCTGTTTTTGGCAGGAACAAATTCTGTCATGGTCGTTCTGCCAGCAGATTTATGATTAAATCCAAGTCCTCTCTGGTTTCCACCATTCTTCCCAAGCTGTAGCACCTCATCAAGCAAATCTGAGCCTTTATTCAGCATCTTTATTGATTTTGTCATGTTTTCCAGTTTAGAGTTCAGAAAACCAATTTCTCCTTTAAGTTCAGAGATTTCCTCTTCATGTGCCTCCTTTTCAGCCTCCAGATTTGCAATGACCTTCTTTAGTTGTGCTTCTTGCTGAAGAATCTTCTCACTTTTGATGCATAGTTCTCTATAGGATATAGCAAGCTCATCAAAAGTGATTTCACTATCTGTATCACTTGAATCTTCAGCAGATTCAAATCTCCCAGTGAGTGCATTCACATCTCTGTCAGAATCACTTTCTTGTTCACTCTCTGTATCATCAGACCGACATACAGAAAGTCCTTTCCTCTGCTTCTTGAGATGAGTGGGACATTCAGCTTTGATGTGTCCATAGCCTTCACACCCATGGCATTGAACTCCTTTGCTGTGACTGGGCTTTTCATCTGACCTTTTCAGGTATTCACTACCTTTCCTGATGTCGAAAGGGATGTTCCGGACATGTGGTTTCTGCCTCCTGTCCATTCTGTTCAGCACTTTGTTGAACTGTTTTCCAAGGAGCACAACTGCATTAGTCAGACCTTCATCAGTATCCAGGTCATACTCATCTTCTTCTCCTTCATCATTGGACACGAACGCCAGGTTCTTGCTCTTCTTTTCAGTCCTATCCGAGAGTCCTAGCTCAAAGGTTTGAAGGGAACCAATGAGTTCATCTACTCTCATGTTGCAAATGTCTTGGGCCTCCTCTATTGCAGTGACTTTCATGTCAAATCTCTTAGGCAAAGATCTAAGGATCTTTCTCACCAGCTTTTCATCTGTCATCCTTTCTCCCAAGGCAGTGCAAGCATTGGCAATTTCAAGAATGTTCATGTGGAAGTCATGAATACACTCTTCCTCCTTCATCTTCAGATTTTCAAATTTTGTAGCCAATAGTTGCAATCTGGACATCTTCACTTTGGAGGTTCCTTCATGAGTGGTTTTCAGGATCTCCCATGCATCCTTGGCCACAGTGCATGTGTTGATCAGTCTGAAGATATTCTTGTCAACTCCATTGAATAGAGCATTCAAGGCTTTGGAGTTTCCAAGTGCCAATTCGTCTTCTTCTTTTGTCCAGTCTTCTTCTGGCTTCAATCCATCAGTGGGCTTTCCTTCTGTGTCCAGCATCTTGGGATGTTCCCAGCCTTTGATGACAGCTTTCCAGGTTCTGCTATCCAGTGATTTGAGGAAGGCCACCATCCTTGCTTTCCAGTATTCATAGTTGGTTCCATCCAGAATTGGTGGTCTGTTCACTGGTCCTCCTTCTTTTTCCATGTTCATCAGAATTTATCTCCCTAGATCTCACTCAGTGATTTCGAGTGCCTGCTCTAATACCATTTGAAATTCTGATACTGGGGACAGATGTCGTACAGGATGTCACGACATCGCGTTTTAGAACATGCAGATTGTATATGACCGTATGAACAGATTAAACAAGTAAATAACACAAGAGAATTGTTAACCCAGTTCGGTGCAACGTCACCTACATCTGGGGGCTACCAAGCCAGGGAGGAAATCCACTAAAATAGTGTTAGTTCGAAGATCTAACAGCCACTGTTTACAACCTTCTCACCTAACCACTACCCGTGCAACCTCTACCTAAGAGCCACTCTTAGATATGAGAACCCCTCTCACTCCCTCTCAATCACTCTCCCGTGTTTACAATTAAATCAAATACACACCAGAGATTGCTCTCTGAACAATAGAGATCAACTCTACACACTCAGGTCCAACACTTGATGTTAGGGTAACATCAAGGTGGCTCACAAAACACTCAAGTCCCAAAACTCACAAAATAACTCTTCAATCCCGGACTTGGTAGAAAACTCGTGCAGCCTTCATGTTTATATAGCAGTGTGCGTATCTGGGCTGCAACAACTTGCGCTGGATGAGATCTATCATTTTCCTGAAAATCTGCACTTAAAGATCTAAAAGATAAAGCTTGATCTTTTAGTTTTTTATCTTTAATCTTTAATCCCTGAACGAACTATTCAAGTTTGTAATTCGAACTTTAATTATCTTTTAATTCGTTCCTAAAGATAGATCGCCAAATCTGTTGCTAACTGCACATTAATCTGTTAAAGATATAACAGATTTATGTGTCCAGTATTTTCGGGCAAGATGTCCGGGACATCGTATCCGACATCGTGGATCCTGCAGCTTCAATTCTTCATTTGACATTTTATCTTGCCTTGTGCATTGTGCAGCCCAATCTGATTCCTTGACATAACGTTGGACATCATGTGCAGCAACTCCAGCTTTCCTTCATTGTCTAAGTGCTTATGTTTTAACAAAATTTTAGCCAATCTTTTAAAGCTCAGTAAAGCTAAGCACTAACATAATGTTTGGCTCTGTTTGGAGTTTGATTGTGTTGTTTAGTTCTTTTTGATGTTGCCAAAGGGGGAGAGAACTTGGGTTAGAAATCAATTAAACTACTCATTAAAGTTAGGCATAGGCATACATGCCAAAAGATAGGGGGAGTAAGGGCTGTGTGAACGTGCTATCATCTTGTATATGGTTTGTCTTGATTTCAGGGATTGTCATCATCAAAAAGGGGGAGATTGTAGAAAGGGGGAGATTGTAGAAGATCTTTGGTGTTTTGATGATGATCAAAAAGCTTAGAAATCAAGTGATAAAAGTTATAAATCAAGTGATCATAAATTCTGAAATATAGGGGGAGTAAACGCACATTTTATCTATATACAATTGGTTGTTGCTTGCTTGAATCTTGATTTCAGGTATTGTATTGTCATCATCAAAAAGGGGGAGATTGTAGATGCAAATGCCTTTGGTGTTTTGATGATGATCATGATGAAGAAAAGCAAATGATGCAAATGATTCAAGAATACAAGCCACAACATCAAGATGATCGCTAGTACATTAGGAAGGAAATTCCTAATTGATATAGCAAAAGGTTTGACCAAGTAATGCATGTTAAAAAGTGTTTTTCAAGAGATTTACTCTCTGGTAATCGATTACCATAGGATGTAATCGATTACCAGTGGCCAAAAATGCTTTACAACAGCTACTAAATATTTGAATTCAAATTTTAGACTGTGTAATCGATTACACCATATTGGTAATCGATTACCAGCAGTTAATAAACGTTTTAATTCAAATATTAAAGCCTGTAATCGATTACACAACTATTATAATCGATTACCAGAGGAGATTTTCAGAAAATAACTTTCAAGAGTTACATCTATTCAAATGGTTTATGAATGGCCATGAAAGGTCTATTTATATGTGACTTGGAAACACGAATTAAAAGAGAGTTTTTTTATTGCCCAAAAAGTTTTATCCTCTCAAAAGATTAAAGAGAGTTTTTCTAAATTGAAACGTCTTATCCTCTCAAAGATTCCTTGGTCAAACACTTGCATATTCAAATAAGGAATTGTGATTGATCTTCATTGTACAATCTGTCTCTTTCAAGAGAGATTTCTTCTTCTTTTCTTTTTACTTCTGAAAAGGGGTTAAGAGACCGAGGGTCTCTTGTTGTAAAGGATTCCTGAACACAAGGGAAGGGTTGTCCCTGTGTGATTCAGACTTTGTAAAAGGATTTTACAAAGAGAGTGGAAAATCTCAAGTGGGTTGCTTGAGGACTGGACGTAGGCACAGGAAGTGACCGAACCAGTATAAATCAAGTTTGCATTTCTCTCTTCCCTTAAACTTCTTTTATTTATTGCTATTTATCTTTTGCCTTTAAATAAGTTTATACTGAATTGCCTTTTGAGTAATTCATGTTAAGGGTGCATTGTTAATCTAAAAAGAGAGAGCGAAATTTTAAATTGGGGAATAGTTCTTGTTATCTTAATTCAACCCCCCCTTCTTAAGATAACTGAGGCCATTTGTCTAACAAGTGGTATTAGAGCAGGATTCTTGTATAAAGTTTAAAAACTTCAAGAATAGAAATGGCCTCATCCAACTTTCCATTTCTTGAGGGAAATTCTATTAATAGGCCTCTTATGTTCAATGGCGAGGGTTATCACTATTGGAAAACCTGAATGCAGATCCTTATTGAAGCCATAGATTTAAATATATGGGAAGCCATTGAAGTTGGTCCTTTTATTCCTACAAAGGTAGTGGGAAATGCAACTGTAGAAAAACCAAGAGAAGAATGGAATGATGATGAAAGAAGAAAGGTTCAATACAATTTAAAGGCCAAAAATATAATCACTTCTGCATTAGGCATGGATGAATTTTTTAGAGTCTCAAATTGTAAAAATGCAAAAGAAATGTGGGATACATTGCAAGTAACCTATGAAGGCACAACTGATATCAAGAGATCTAGAATAAACACTCTCACACATGAATATGAACTGTTCAAAATGCTTCAATATGAGACCATAGAAGATATGCAGAAGAGATTTACTCATATAGTTAATCATCTTGCATCATTGGAAAAGGGAGACACAAAAGAATTCAGGCGGTTAGTCCTTCGTTCTTTTGGAAAAGGGAGAAGAGAGACACAAAAAGAATTCAGGTGGTTAGTCCTTGGCGAATTCTTTTTGGCAAAGGGAGAAGAGAATGAAAAGATGAATAGCACAAGTTTTCAAGGTTTAGAAAACCAGAAAACTTCAGAAAGCTTTTGGTACAAAGAAGAACAAGAAATTCAAAGAGAGTCAAGGCTTGTAAAGGATTGTTGAATAAGTGTAAAAGTATTCAAGATTGAACGAATCAAAATGAAAAACAAAGACTTTCTTTTATAGACTCTTCATGTTTGGTCAAGAAGACCATTTAGAAGAGTTATAACTTTTAGAAAAACTTAAAACCAATTTGAAAAAGTCAAAAAACCTTTTGAAGAGTTACATCTTTTGATTTATTCAGAAACAGTCACTGGTAATCGATTACCAAATTAGTGTAATCGATTACACAAAGCTTTTAAGTGAAATGATGTGACTCTTCACCTTTGAATTTGAATTTCAACGTTCAAGGGCACTGGTAATCGATTACCAAAACATTGTAATCGATTACAGCTTTTTGAAAATAATTGGAACGTTGTAAATTCAATTTGAAAACTTTTTCAAAACAATTTTTCTACTGGTAATCGATTACAACAATATGATAATTGATTACTAGAGAGTAAAAACTCTTTGGTAAAGGTTTTGTCAAAAACTCATGTGCTATTCAAAGTTTTGAAAAACTTTTTAATACTTATCTTGATTGAGTCTTTTCTTCATTCTTGAATCTTGAGTCTTGAATCTTGATCTTGATTCTTGAGATCTTGAACCTTGAATCTTGATTCTTGATTCTAGGCTTTCTTCTTGAGTCTTGAATTCTTCTTGATTCTTTTCTTGAACTCTTGAATTGTTCTTGATTCACTTGAGTTGTTCTTTGATTGATCTTTGAGCTTTTTGTCATCACCTTTGTCATCATCTTTTGTTATCATCGAAACACCTTTGATTCATCATGAAGCTTTGCTTCTACAGTTATTTTTTTCATGGTAGTTTCATTTCAAATTGAATTGTATTGGTTCCCAAGGACACTATTAAGTCTTGTGGATGTGTGTATTGAATTGATTGATGGTGAGGATGAGAGTAATCCAAGAGAGAAACCAGAGGAGACTACAACTATAAGAGATGATGCATTGCGGTGGTTGACAATGTTAAGGCTTGGAGGGATTGATGGGAACCCGGTGCTGAGAGGAACGAGGAGAAGAACTACATACTCGTACATGAGCTCAAATTAAAGGTGGGCAACTGGGGATGGTGTGCTTATGCCTAGGCTTGTGGAAATGGAATATTTGCTTTGTGCCATTGCCCAACCGCCACCTAGTACCACATATGATGAGTGCCTCATAATCCAATAAACCCTGTGTGAGAAAGTGTGGAAGAGTCAGTCTTCCAACTTTTATTAGTTGACCATACAGTGGTACCTGAGGATATGTCGCGGGGGTCAGGAGTCCTTGGGGACGTCAGGTGGGGTGTTATTGCCCAAAACCAAGCTTGACCAATCCCGACCCAACCCGGGCATAGTCAGCCAGTGAGAACCTGTGATGTACCTCAGCAGGCGAGCTCCTGGCAGTCAACCAATCAAGGAGCAAAAGTCCACGAGGCAGGGAGGCTTGTGTGGCAGCTGGCCAGCTAACTATCTTGGAAATAATTATCTGGAAAATTCCCTCTGGTAATCGATTACAGGTTTTAAAATTTGAATCAAAACGTTCAGTAACTGCTGGTAATTGATTACCATTTATGTGTAATTGATTACACAGTGTAAAATTTAAATTCCAATTTGTAATGGCTATTGTAAATCGTGTTTGGCCACTGGTAATCGATTACATACTCTGGTAATCGTTTACCAGAGAGTAAATCTCTTGAAAAAGACATTTTGATTGTACGCAGCAGTCATAGGTCGCATTGTATTGTTTGCCTGTGTAGTTAGATTTCTTGTGGAAGAGTCTACCCCTTTCTTTTCTCTCTTGTAGATCGCGATGGCAGCGCAGCTGATCCGTGATCGCATCGTGATGGAGTGCCTAGAGGGTGTTTGGGAGACCCTCGAGGGCAACGAGAGGTGCCAATTCCGCGGCACAGTTCGACTCACTGCTACATTTCTTGTACATCCGGAGCAACCCACACGCACACTTCAGCAGCCTATGGAGTGGATACTACCTATGCCTACCCCATATCGACTAGTTGAGCCTGTTCAATTGATAGAGGTGTCATCCTCCGAAGAGGATCCTGAAGGGGACCCAGAGGAGTTATCTCCTGAACCTGCTATGGATGCCCTGACTTACCAGAGGATGATGAGGACCCACTTCCTGATGTTGATTCTCCAGAGGATATTATGCCAGCACCTGAGGCAGACTCTACAGAGGAGAGTGGTCCTGGAGGGATGGTGAATAGCGACGACTCTTCATCATAGCAGACGGCTCCTTAGATTAAGCGTATATACTTTTGTGGGTGGGTGTATCTAGTTCAGGCTGCTAGGTTTACTCTTTTGATTTTTGGATGGGTAGACCTCTGTCATATCCTAATTTCGTCCGGGGGTTATTATTTGATGATATACAACCTTTGATTGGCCGCTTCGAGAAACTTGGCACCCTCTGTTGCACAATATGAGAAGTCCCGAGACGTGCCGGAAATCAAAAGGAAGCAGGCTTACGCGATCCGAGAAATTCCGTAATGTGACGGAAATCAAAAGGAGGTATTTTTCGCAATCCGTGAGTTTTCGTAACTTCTTCAAAAGCTAAAAAAGAGTAAATACATAATCCGTAAGGATTCGTAACCTTGCGGAAGGAAAATAAGTATCGTTACGAAATTCGTAAAGTTTCGTAACGTTACGGAAAAGAATTACCAAAAAAAATAGAAGGGGGTACATTTAGTAAAAAGGGGGGGTACAAATAGCAATTAGGCCCACTTGGGCCTTCAAGATTCTTCCTCCAGAAGGTTGTTGCTTCTGGAGGAAGCAACCTTGCTCGCCTGGGCGAGATGAGCTCGCCTGGGCGAGCTGGGTGGCAAGCTCCTCCCCTATTTTGCTATAAATAGGGGGAGGAGTGAAGAAGAAAAGGGTTCAGTCTTCTTTGCACTTCTCATTCTCTCGAAATTGCTGAGGAAAATTATTTCCGTGAAAAAAATCCAAGCCGAGGCACTTCCGTAACGTTTCCGTGAGTAATTACGCGAAGATTCTCGACCATTCTTCAACATTCATCGTTCGTTCTTCGTTTTCTTCAGTCTTCAACGGGTAAGTACCTCAAACCGAGCTTTTCAATTCATTCTATGTACCCGTGGTGGTCCACATTTTGTTTCATGTATTTTTATTCTCGTTTTCATTCACTTTTTATACCCCCTTTTGACGTGCTTAAGTCATTTATTTAAGTCATTTCTCGCCTAATCTAAAAATAAAATAAATTTCCACCGATCGTTTGAATTGTATCATCCATTAATTTTGGTTAAAATGAATTCCGACCGTTCGGTTGTGCCGTAACCACGTTGGAAATAAAAAAAAAGAGGTAAAATAATAATATAATAATCAAAAAATACCTTTTAGTAAAATAAAGCGAAAAATCAATCAGACGTTTTCTCTTTGAGATTTCTCGTTCTTAATTGAATTGACTAAATAACTAAAGTGAAACTAAGGCTAAAATCAATTCGCCTAGTCAAGCTCGTCCACAAAAATAGGGTTTTGAAAGTTTATCATTTCAGTTTCTTAAAAAGTAAAATGGATCATTTGTAAGGTCCAACGCCTTAAAATGATCACCCTTCAAGTAAAAAGAATCACGCATAAGAAAGAACTACGTAGGTCTGATTTCCTCTTCGATGGAGAGTACGTAGGAGCAAAAGCCCCGCTTTTGTCGACCTCAAAAATAAAAAAGAAATAAAAGGTAACATAACACAAATTCAAAATTCTTAAAAATAGGTTGTTGTCCTTTGAGACAAACGTGAGAGGTGCTAATACCTTCCTCAAACGTAAATACAACTCCCGAACTTAGAATTTTCATTTTGACCGGTTTCCTTCGGTTTTTCCGACGTTTTCCACAAATAAATGTTGGTGGCGACTCTGCGCACCTTTCCTCCTCTGGAAAGTGCACCCGTGACCCTCGCCTTCGCTCGCCCGCAAAAGGGCACGTTGTGACAGTTGGCGACTCCACTGGGCGAGCGAAGGCGAGGCTCACGGAAACGTTACGGAAGCGTCTCGGCTTGGATTTTCTTCATGGAAATAATTTTCCTCAGCAATTTCGAGAGAATGAGAAGTGCCAAGAAGGCTGAACCCTTTTCTTCTTCACTCCTCCCCCTATTTATAGCAAAATAGGGGAGGAGCTTGCCACCCAGCTCGCCCAGGCGAGCAAGGTTGCTTCTGGAATCTTGAAGCGGCCAATCAAAGGTTGTATATCATCAAATAATAACCCCCGGACGAAATTAGGGTATGACAGTTGCCCCTCTTTACTTACCTCTCATCGGAGATAAGAGGAAAGAAAAGATAAGACATTGATTCCGTCCGTCCTGCCCTTTCCGTGACGACGACTCTCGTCTCTACTCCTTCTTTTTTTGCTGTACAACATAAAACAAAATACAAACAACAACAAGAACAACGAATATAATATACATATACACATATACACATGTTTGGCGAAGGAATCGATCCGGAAAATAACAAAAAAACATATTTCCCAGTCACCAGAGGCTCTGCGCTTGATAATGGAGGACACATGAACAGCGCTAGGCAATGACATTCATGGGGCTCCGAAAAAGGTGCAGAATGGAGGATTGCCTTGAGGGTCCGCACTTAGGCAATCATGAAACATAGCTCCAAACTCGAAGGTGGAGGATACATGAATAACGCTAGGCAATAACATTCATGGGGCTTCGAAAAAAAAAGGGGGAGAATAGAGGATTGCCTTGAGGGTCTGCACTTAGGCAATCATGAAACATAGCTCCAAACTCGAAGGTGGAGGACACATGAACAGCGCTAGGCAATAACATTCATGGGGCTCCGAAAAAGGGGGAGAATGGAGGATTGCCTTGAGGGTCCGAACTTAGGCAATCATGAAAGATAGCTCCAAACTCGAAGGTGGAGGACACATGAACAGCGCTAGGCAATAACATTCATGGGGCTCCGAAAAAGGGGGAGAATGGAGGATTGCCTTGAGGGTCCGCACTTAGGCAATCATGAAACATAGCTCAAAACTCGAAGGTGGAGGACACATGAACAGCGCTAGGCAATAACATTCATGGGGCTCCGAAAAAGGGGGAGAATGGAGGATTGCCTTGAGGGTCCGCACTTAGGCAATCATGAAACATAGCTCCAAACTCGAAGGTGGAGGACACATGAACAGCGCTAGGCAATAACATTCATGGGGCTCCGAAAAAGGGGGAGAATGGAGGATTGCCTTGAGGGTCCGCACTTAGGCAATCCTGAAGCATAGCTCCAAACTTGAAGGTGGAGGGCACATGAACAGTGCTAGGCAATGACATTCATGGGGCTCCGAAAAAGGGGGAGAATGGAGGATTGCCTTGAGGGTCCGCACTTAGGCAATCATGAAACATAGCTCCAAACTCGAAGGTGGAGGACACATGAACAGCGCTAGGCAATTACATTCATGGGCTCCGAAAAAGGGGGAGAATGGAGGATTGCCTTGAGGGTCCGCACTTAGGCAATCCTGAAGCATAGCTCCAAACTCGAAGGTGGAGGGCACATGAACAGTGCTAGGCAATGACATTCATGGGGCTCTCGAAAAAGGGGGAGAATGGAGGATTGTCTTGAGGGTCCGCACTTAGGCAATCATGAAACATAGCTCCAAACTCGAAGGTGGAGGACACAAAAACAGCGCTAGGCAATAACATTCATGGGGCTCCGAAAAAGGGGGAGAATGGAGGATTGCCTTGAGTGTCCGCACTTAGGCAATCATGAAACATAGCTCCAAACTCGATGGTGGAGGACAAATGAACAGCACTAGGCAATAACATTCATGGGCCTCCGAAAAAAGGGGGAGAATGGAAGATTGCCTTGAGGGTCCGCACTTAGGCAATCAGGAAACATAGCTCAAAACTCGAAGGTGGAGGACACATGAACAGCGCTAGGCAATAACATTCATGGGGCTCCAAAAAAGGGGGAGAATGGTGGATTGCCTTGAGGGTCCGCACTTAGGCAATCATGAAACATAGCTCCAAACTCGAAGGTGGAGGACGCATGAACAGCGCTAGGCAATAACATTCATGGGTCTACGAAAAAGGGGGAGAATGGAGGATTGCCTTGAGGGTCCGCACTTAGGCAATCATGAAACATAGCTCAAAACTCGAAGGTGGAGGACACATGAACAGCGCTAGGCAATAACATTCATGGGGCTCCGAAAAAGGGGGAGAATGGAGGATTGCCTTGAGGGTCCGCACTTAGGCAATCCTGAAGCATAGCTCCAACCACGAAGGTGGAGGGCACATGAACAGTGCTAGGCAATGACATTCATGAGGCTCCGAAGAAGGGGGAGAATGGAGGATTGCCTTGAGGGTCCGCACTTAGGCAATCATGAAACATAGCTCCAAACTCGAAGGTGGAGGAAACATGAACAGCGCTAGGCAATAACATTCATGGGGCTCCGAAAAAGGGGGAGAATGGTGGATTGCCTTGAGGGTCCGCACTTAGGCAATCATGAAACATAGCTCCCAACTCGAAGGTGGAGGACACATGAAAAGCTCTAGGCAATAACATTCATGGGTCTCCGATAAAAGGGGGAGAATCGAGTATTGCCTTGAGGGTCCGCACTTAGGTAATCATGAAACATAACTCCAAACTCGAAGGTGGAGGACACATGAACAGCGCTAGGCAATAACATTCATGGGGCTCTGAAAAAAGGGGGAGAATGGAGGATTGCCTTGAGTGTCCGCAGTTAGGCAATCATGAAACATAGCTCCAAACTCGAAGGTGGAGGACACATGAACAGCGCTAGGCAATAACATTCATGGGGCTCTGAAAAAAGGGGGAGAATGGAGTATTGCCTTGAGGGTCCGCACTTAGGTAATCATGAAACATAGCTCCAAACTCGAAGGTGGAGGACACATGAACAGCGCTAGGCAATAACATTCATGGGGCTCTGAAAAAAGGGGGAGAATGGAGTATTGCCTTGAGGGTCCGCACTTAGGTAATCATGAAACATAGCTCCAAACTCGAAGGTGGAGGACACATGAACAGCGCTAGGCAATAACATTCATGGGGCTCCGAAAAACGGGGAGAATGGAGGATTGCCTTGAGGGTCCGCACTTAGGCAATCATGAAACATAGCTCCAAACTCGAAGGTGGAGGAAACATGAACAGCGCTAGGCAATAAC